>NW_019154091.1:20146022-20254623 GCF_002288905.1 Enhydra lutris kenyoni
CCAAAGACTAAGTCCCTACCAGTCTAGGAAATAGTCTGCCCATATCAGAGACAATACATCAGTGGTAAAATTCCTCAGTGCTCTTTCAAAAGTAAGCAAGATCCTGCAACTAATGAATCATTGAACACTACATCAAAAACTAATGATGTATTATATGTTGGCTAATTGAACACAATAAAAAATTTTTAAAAATTAAATTGCCAAGGGGAAAAAAATAAATAAAATTCACCTAAAAATTGAAAACAAAAAGAGTAAGCAAGACCCTGCTTTCCTTACCCGAGATAAAGGAACCCAAGACCCCATCCAGTTTACAGGACTCTCTGAGCATGTCCAGAGCCCTGTCCCCTTGTACCATAGTTTTAAGGTCATTACATGATAATGTTAAAGTCTCCACCCTCAGAGGAGTGTAAGCCTCATTAACGTAATGTAGGATACAAGGATAGGCTTGTTTTCTAAGTACACCAGTGAAATCTTCTGCCTGCCTTTACATGCAATGACAAAGTTCCCTTTTCTGAATATTCATCTTAAACCCTAAATAAAAAATAAAAACCCTGCTTACCTCACAGCTTTGGAAGTTATTCCTCATGATCTCCTTAATTGCTGCAAATAAAGTTGACTTTGTGTGACAACTCCACCTGCTGCAGTCTGTGTTTAAATCACCAAAGAGTGGCCCCTCCTTAGTGTCAAATAGAGCTGACCTTGAGGAACCCTCCCTAATCACATACTTTCTTACCTCTTTCCTTTTCAATTTTTTAGTATCAAGTTTCAAAAAATCTATTTTCTGTCTTGGCTTTATAAAAGCCTTTTCAAACCCTAGATTTTAAATACAATCTCTTAAGTTTCTTTCTAGTATTTTTATTCATTTTACACTTAAATTTTTAATTTTTTTTCAAATGCTGTGATTTGGAGTTCCAGGGGCAAAAGCCAATTTGCCAGCACCATTGATGAAATAACCTTTCCTCTTTCTCACTGAATTAATGTACTATTGCTGGGATAATGTTTTGGGATCTCTATTTTGTTTCACTGATTTATTTGCATATCCTCATGCCAGTAGCACATGATTTTGATTATATTAATTTTAACATCTCAAAGGCATTGTAATCATTTCAGTTTATGGTCAAGCTAATCCCACTTTATTCTTACTATTTCATAATTCTTCATCTGCATTCCTTTGCATTTATTATTTATATGATCTTTAAGATATTTTGTCCAATTTGGAAAAAATCATTGAGCAATCATTGAAAATCATTGAATTTCAGCTTTTATAGTTACTAATTATATATTAATTACATATTTTATAGTAATTAATTTCTGCTTACTCTCTTGTTTTCATTCCTCAAAATGAATATTGAATTGCCTAACTGTAGACTTCCTTCCAAGTAACAAATACATTCAACTCCATTTTTTTAAGTCATACATTCTTGCTTTAATATGATTTGTAGCTATGCCCCATATATTCTGGTTGTAAATTCTATATATCTCCCTGCATACTTTTTGTGTGTCTCTCTCTCTCTCACACACACACACACACACACACACACACACACATACATATATACATAAACATAAAACGTCTACTAATATAAGACATTAAATATAAAAATATTAAAATGACATCAGGAACAAGTCTGTGATCAAATTTTGAAACATTCTACATGTATATGCTTTTAATTTAATTTTATTATATTATTCAGTTCTTTTATAGACTTATATTTTTATTTATATGATCTCTCTGATTCTTAAAAATTTTAAGATCCTACATTATAATGGTACTTGTTAAATAAATGTTTCTTCAAAACATAACACAGTGCAGAAAAATGTACAAATAAAATGTGTGTAGCATGATGAATTATCCTAAAATGAACACCCTTATTTTTCTTCATCAAAGTCAAGAGGTGCAACATTACCAGAATCCCAGTGCCAATCTATTGATCTCTCCCACTCTATAAATTCCTATCTTGAAATGGAACTGTTATCCTAGCTTCTTATATATTACTCTTGCCTGCCTTTGAAATGCATATAATTGGAATCATTGTAAGCATATAACATTGTATAATAAGGGATAATATTGTATACATTATATAGTATGTATATGTCATTAGATAATATATTTACCATATAATATAATGATACATATTCTATTTTTAAATTCTTTTAAAAAATTTCTTAATAAATTCTTCCATTAGTTTGTTTTTATTGCTCTCTAGACAAATTTACTAAAATTTACCTCTTCTACTGCTGATGGATATTTGAGTTGTTTGCAGTTTTGGCTCTTACAAATAACACTGTTATGAATGTACTTATATATGTCTCTTGATACACATCTGTGTGAATTTATTTAGGGTATAAATTTAGTAGTGGAATACCAGTGTCATAGGGCATACCTTTGTTCAACTTTGGTACATACTGCCAAACAGTTTTCTTTCTTTTTTTTTTTTCTTTTAAAGATTTTATTTATTTATTTGACAGACAGAGATCACAAGTAGGCAGAGAGGCAGGCAGAGAGAGAGAGGAGGAAGCAGGCTCCCTGCAGAGCAGAGAGCCCGATGTGGGGCTCCATCCCAGGACCCTGGGACCATGACCTGAGCCGAAGGCAGAGGCTTTAACCCACTGAGCCACCCAGACGCCCCCAAACAGTTTTCTAATGTGGTTTGTGCCAGTTTATATCCCTGCCACAGAATGTGAAAGTTCCTATTGCTTTACAATCTTGCTAATACTTGGTATTGTCAAACTTTTCAGTATTATTCCTACCAGCATTTGTGCAGTTGTATCTCATTTAGGTTTTAATTTTAATTTTCCTGACTTCTAATCTCATGTATTTATTTCCTATTATATATTGTATTTCAAGTTTCTTGCTCATTTTCCTATTTGGGTTTTCTTTTTATTGATTTGTCAAGTTCGTTATGTATTTTAGTTGCTAAGTCCTTTGTCATTTACATAGGACACTTATCTTTCTTTCATTGTAAATCCGCCCCTCCCATTTAAAACGCCTTTCTCTATTCCTATTTTAAAAGATACGCTCTTACATTTTCTTCTAGAGAAGTTACTATTTCCTCCTACTGACCTTTCACAAGTACCCTCCACTTGGAGCTAATTTTTGTGTATGTGAGATTAGGTTAAGGATCAAGTATTATGTTTTATATGGATATTCAGTTGAATAAACACCATTCTATGTATTTGATTTGTAAAAACAGTATTTTTTTAATAGCAGTTTTAGGTTTTTGGCAAATTTGAGCAGAAAGCACAGAGAATTCTCATACATTCCTTGCCCTCCCACCCCTATGCCCAGACTCCCCAGTATCAACATGCTGCACCAGAGTGGTACATTTCTTTTTCTTCAGAGTGGTGTTTCTAAAATCCATAGTTTACTTTAGGGTTCACTCTTGTGTTGCATGGACATCTGTGCTTCTTGATTCTGATATAAATTGTATTTAAAATTTATTTTGTAATATTTGCTGATGGCACATAGAAACACAGTTACTTTTTTAAGTGATCTTATGTCCATCAACTTTGCTAAATTTAGTTATGAATTTTAAATGCTTTTCTGTAAATTCTTACTGATTTTCTAAAACACTGTCATGTTATTGGCAAATAATATTGGTTCCTTTTTCATTTTTCAGGTTTTTTTTCATTTTTTATATTTTTAATACCATGTATTTGTTTTCTTACCTTAGTGCCCTGGCTATGTCTGCTAGTACAATGCTGAATAGAAATGATGATAAGCCTTATTTATTATTTATTTATTTATTATTATTTTTTTTACAAATAAAAAAATTAATAGATGTTTTTCCAAGGAAGACATATAATATCCAACAGGTACATTAAAAGAGACTCACTGTCACCAGTCATCAGGGAAATGCAGATCAAAGGCACAATGAGATCTCACTTCAAACATGTTAAAATGGCTATAGTCAAAAAAGCAAGTGTTGGCAAAGATATGAAGAATATGAATTCTTACTTACTATTTATTTTATTTTATTTTATTTTATTTTATTTCTTTTCAGTGTTCCAGAATTCATTGTTTATGCACCACACCCAGTGCTCCATGCAATATGTGCCCTCCATAATACCCACCACCAGGCTCATACAACCCCTTGCCCCCTCCCCTCCAAAACCTTCAGTTTGTTTCTCAGAGTCCACAGTCTCTCATGGTTTGTCTCCCCCGCCCCGATTTCCCCCAACTCACTTCTCCTCTCCATCTCCCAATGTCCTCCGTGTTATTCCTTATGCTCCACAAGTAAGTGAAACCATATGATAATTGACTCTCTCTGCTTGATTTATTTCACTCAGCAGAAACTTTTCCAGTCCTGTTCATGTTGATACAAAAGTTGGGTATTCATCCTTTCTGATGGAGATAAATAGTTATCTATTTGTCCATTGAAGGGCATCTTGGTTTTTTCCACAGTTTGGTGACTTTGGCCATTGCTGCTATGAACACTAGGGGTAGAGGTGGCCCTTCTTTTCACTACACCTGTATCTTTGGAGTAAATACCCAGTAGTGTAATTGCAGGGTCATAGGGAAGCTCTGTTTTTAATTTCTTAAGTAATCTCCACACTGTTTTCCAAAGTGGCTGCACCAACATGCATTCCCACCAACAGTATAAGGGGCTTCCCCTTTCTCCATATCCTCTCCAACACATGTTGTTTGCTGTCTTGTTAATTTTGGCCATTCTAACTGGTGTAAGGTGGTATCTCAATGTGGTTTTGATTTGAATCTCCCTGATGGCAATGATGATGAACATTTTTTCATATGTGTGTTAGCCATTTGTATGTCTTCTTTGGAGAAGTGTCTGTTCATGTCTCTGCCCATTTTTTGACACGATTACCTGTTTTGTGTGTGTTGAGTTTGAGGAGTCGATCTTGGATATTAGCCCTTTGTCTGTACAGTCATTTGCGAATATCTTCTCCCATTCCATGGGTTGCCTCTTTCTTTTGTTGACTGTTTTCTTTGCTGTGCAGATGCTTTTGATCTTGATGAAGTCCCAAAAGTTCATTTTCGCTTTTGTTTCCTTTGCCTTTGGAGACATGTCTTGAAAGAAGTTGCTGTGGGTGATATCAAAGAGGTTACTGCCTATGTTCTCCTCTAGGATTTTGATAGATTCCTGCCTCACGTTGAGGTCTTTTATCCATTTCGAGTTTATCTTAGTGTATGGTGTAAGAGAATGGTCGAGTTTCATTCTTCTACACAGAGCCGTCCAATTTTCCCTGCACCATTTATTGAAAAGACTGTCTTTTTTCCCCTGTATATGTTTTGCCACTTTGTTGAAGATTATTTGCCATAGAGTTGAGGGTCCATATCTGGGCTCTCTACTCTGTTCCACTGGTCTATGTGTCTGTTTTTATGCCAGTACCATGCTGTCTTGGTGATCACAGCTTTGTAGTAAAGCTTGAAATCAGGCAACGTGATGCCCCCGGTTTCGTTTTTCTTTTTCAACATTTCTTTAGCAATTTGGGGTCTTTTCTGGTTCCGTACAAATTTTAGGATTGTTTGTTCCAGCTCTTTGTTCCCTCATCTTCTCAAAAGCTGGTACTGTCTCAGTGACAATAACAAAGAGAACTCAAGCTGTTCATCTGGCTTCTCCTTAGTTCTTTGGGAGAAATCCTCCAAGGAACAAACATTACTATGACTAGGTATAAGCCAGGCTGTCTTTGGATTCAAGAGTTGGTTTTAATTCTCAGTTCAATTCTCTATGGCTCTTATCTTGAATCTTGTCCATATTCTTTCTCCTTCAGAATCCCCCGTACCCAAGTTCTTCTTCACCTCCCACAGGCACTAAAACCTGCTAAAAGGAATATAGTTGGTAGATGAGATCTGAAAAGAGCCATCTTCCTTGCCTTTCTTTTTTTTTCTTTTCTTTCATTTAGAAAGAACAGTAACTGTTTTCAGTTGTCTATTATCTTACTGTATTGTCTATCTGCTCTTTTCTATTTTCAGATGTTCTGAAAGAAAGTAAATTTTACACACTATAATGGGGAGGAATAAAGCCTATTTTCAAGTAATTTCTTTTTCAGAAAGTTAAGTGTTACAATTCTTTAAAAGAAGACATTACAAACAACTCATCGGAATGCTGAATGGTGGGCATTAATGGTTATTTATAGTGAAGGCCATGTCTCATAGATTCCTTAAATTCGTTTAGAAGGCAATGTTGGTAAGATTCTTATTAGGAATATGCTTTCTATGAGACTTTAATAGTAGTTCTATTTTTATCTGGGAAGAAATGAACCTTACAATAGTAATTTTCTTCCTTAATAGATTTTCCTCCCTTAAATAAGCCCAATTCTCTAATCTGGGGTGAGGAGCAGCTTGCTTTAGCCTTTATAGAAAAGTACCCTTACATTATATAAGGGACAAACAATTCAAGTAAAATATGATTTTAACCTTTTTTGGAAGCTGAAGAAATCGATTCCTAATTTTCCTTGATGTCTCATTCTGGAGGTTGCCTTTACAAAGTCTAGGCTTTTAAATTATGCATGAAGTATTTTGCACGATGTTCAAGTTGGTGGGAAAGAACATAGATTTTTAAAAAATGCATGAAAAAACACAAAGGATATGTTTTTATTGATTTAATAAGTATTTCCTTGTCTGCCTACTCTGTGTAGGTACTGGCCTAATCATTAAAAAAACTGGTGAGCAAGACAGATGATGTACCACCTCAGGCAGCTTAAATTTGGGTATATTGGAACGCAAACAAATATGTAACAAGATATCTGGTAATAACAAGTATAATGCGGGAAAATAAAATAGGGAAAGAGTGTAGAGTTGAGTGGTATTTTAGACAGAACACTCTCATCTTAAGTAGCAGCTTGTATATGTATATGGACATAATATATGTATGTATGTATAATTTATTATAAGGAAATGATTCATCTGAATTTGAAATTTGTTGCCATTTCTTTATATGTGCTATTTGTTTATAATTTTATCTCTTCTTTATCTGTGATTACAAGTGTCCTTTCTGATTCCTATACTTGTCTATTTTGGCTCTTTCTTATTTTAACATGATTGATTAATTTTATTTGTCTTCTCAAAAACAAAAACAAGAAACCCTTGATTTTTATTTATCCTTTCCACATTTCTTGTTATTTTCCTAATTTCAGCCTCTGTCTTTATTATCTTTGCATACATTCTTTCAAATTCCTCCCAATTTCTTTTTCTCACTTGACTACACAGTAGTAGAATTTTTGGCTTCATTACTCCAGATGAAGATTTTTATTTGTTGGCTTCCTTGTTGCTAAATGTACTGTGTGACAAAGGGCTGATTAGTGGGTTGCAAATGGAAATAATTTGTCCAAATATTGCATCAGATGCTAAAATGGAAGTGTGTGTCTCCCTGTGTTCTTAATCCATTTCTGCTGGTGGAAGCAGACATGATGGTGTGAAGTGGAGCAACACTTTGAGGAGGTAGATGGAAACTATTTAAAGATGGACAACTTGGGGCACCTGGGTGGCTCAGTGGGTTAAGCCTCTGCCTTTGGCTCAGGTCATGATCTCAGGGTCCTGGGACCAAGCCCTGCATCAGGCTCTCTGCTCAACAGGGATCGCCCCCCTCCGCCTGCCTCTCTGCCTACTTGTGATCTCTGTCTGTCAAATAAATAAATAAAATCTTTAAAAAAAAAAAAAAGAAAGAAAGAAAGAAAGAGGAACCCAATAAGATACTGGCAATACCAATTCTTTGCTTTTAAAAACTAAGGGCATTTTCTTTTAATTAATTAATTAATTAATTTTAAAAAAGATTTTATTTGTTTGACAGAGTGAGATCACAAGTAGGCAGTCAGGCAGGCAGAGAGAGGGAGAAGCAGGCTCCCCGCTGAGCAGAGAGCCTGATGTGGGGCTTGATCCCAGGACCCTGAGATCATGACCTAAGCTGAAGGCAGAGGCTTAGCCCTCTGAGCCACCCAGGCGCCCCTTCTCTTTTAATTTAAAAGAAACTAACTAAAGTTCTCCATGAAACTCAGTTTCTGAAATTCAGAGAAAAACCTTGCTAAAAAGTCCTTGCTTGTTTTGTGTTCATTGTACTTATAAATCTCCTTTTCGTAATATTAGCAATGAAAAGCTCAACATTGTTTTGAGTACTTTTTTCTGAATAGCAGATTATAGTGAAATACAATGTGAGTTGGCACTTACCCTTGCAAAACCCTAATGACAGTCTAGATTATTCTTTGAGATATTTGGAGCAAGTCTGCCATGCTTACATGTAGAAAGCACTAAGAACTCTGTGAGCTCTTAAGAAATTTAATTCTTTTTGTCGGTGAGGTCTCATTGTAAAAACACTGCATACTGTACTTTATAAAATTAATGCAAATGAAAATATTTTAAAAATTATTTTAACTGTTATGCTTTATTTGATATCATGAATTCTTTTAAAAAGTCTTAGGAAATATGCCAGCTTATTGTTCAGACTTTGCAAAGACATTCAATGGTCTAGTCTTCCAGTTCTCAGAGAAAATAAAAGCAATTCTGTTACCAATGTGCTCAAGCTGTTTGAAAGAGCAAAATGGGCTTGCTTAACTCTACGACCTTTCTTCCAGCCATTGACAATCATTTTGAGCTGATTATAATTTTTCAAAACACTGTAGTCTGATGCACTCCTTTTTTTTCCACCTGGAATTCCATCTATATTTGCCAGTGAGAATTGTAATCAAAGTTTGTAGTTGTAGTCAGATTTTGTCCAGGAGTTTGTCCAGAAAGTATTCATTTATGCCCCTTTAACCTTTATGGGGAAGACTTTACTTCCCTACTTCATTGATCTCAGATACAGCATATGACTTGCTTTGGCCAATGGGGTGTTGAAAAATAAAATGGTTATGCAAAAATACTTGGAACTAAATGATAACAAAGATATGTACAACATATTGAAACTTGTGGAAACTGTTAAACATTTCTTAAGAGGGAATTTTATAGCCTTAAATGACTATATTAGCGAACAAGTGACTCTATAAGGAGTATTTTTTTTTTTTTTTTTTTTTTTTTTTTAAAGATTTTATTTATTTGACAGAGAGAGATCACAAGTAGACAGAGAGGCAGGCAGAGAGAGAGGGAGGGAAGCAGACTCCCTGCTGAGCAGAGAGCCCGATGCGGGACTCGATCCCAGGACCCTGAGATCATGACCTGAGCCGAAGGCAGCGACTTAACCCACTGAGCCACCCAGGCGCCCCCGAACAAGTGACTCTAAAAATACGCAATGAATTTGACAAAGTTGTAGTCACTGAAATTTCCTGTTCTTGCATCCATATTCTTGCTCAGGACATAAAATTCCATCAGTGTCCATCTAAAGTTGTTTCTGGGTGCCCCAAGTGAGTAACATTCTCATGTGCTCACATGGTCTTTCTTTCTCTGGAACTCAGACTGCTCCTTTTCTTTGAATTCTACTTATAGTTACTTACCATTGTCACCATTGTGATATTTTTTTATGGGTGCATGAAAAACTGACCTCCTTAGATTTTTTTTCTATTGTGTTTAGAAGCTTTATTGAGATATAACTTATATCCCATAACTTCACTCATATTAAGTATATCATTCAATAATTTATTTGTATTTTCAGAATTGTACAACCATTATCATGATCTAATTTTAGTATGTATCTCTCACGTCAAAAAAGAAACCTTGTGCCCATTTATAGTCACTCCCTGTTACAACCCCCAGGCCTAGGCAACCACTAACTTGTCTTTTCTGGATATTTCTTGTAAGTGAACTAGACCATATATAGTCTTTTGTATCTGACTTTTTTTCACTGAACACAATGTTTTTGAAGTTTATCCATGTTGTAGCATGTATCATACTTCACTCCTTTTTATTGCCTAGTAGATTAGCTTTGAGATTCTATGGCAGGAAAAACTAGGTAACTGATTTCTTGAGATAATTTCTAGGACTCTGGGCACAAGCAGTGCTGCTTTGTAACTCACACACACACAAATATATCAGTGAATTAAGCAGTGTGTCATTTCCCTTTCCCTCAACTCTGCATAGAATATAGCATGACCTTGACTCTTCAAGAAGTGACAGAATTCAAACCATCAATAGCGCTCTTGGCATAGATGTTGGTATTTCCATGTTGAACTAACAATTTAGTTAGCTTGTTCAAGTTAGTATAGCTAGTAAGTGCCAAAGCCTGGATTCCAACTCAAGAAGTCTGGATTCAGAGTCTTACCATTAGGATATACTGGACACTGATGGCCAGAATCAAAGGCATAGCTGTGATTCCAACAATAGGAACATCTTTGATTCTCATCACCGGCCATTTTGGCCATGGAAAATCATGCTGTCTTTCTCTTATTTTAGAATTCTTCAAAACAGAAAAATGTTTTGATGTAGCCTAAAATGATTATTTATTTATTTGACAGAGAGAGAGGGAGAGATCACAAGTAGGCAGAGCAGCAGGCAGAGAGAGAAGAGGAAGCAGGCTCCCTGCTGAGCAGAGAACCCAATGCGGGGCTCTATCCCAGAGATCATGAGATCATGACCTGAGCCAAAGGCAGAGGCTCAACCCACTGAGCCACCCAGGCGCCCCGATGTAGCCTAAAATGATTAATGACCATATAATGCTTTACGTTTTAGTAAAACAAATGAAAATGATAGCTTAAAATTATAAATGTTACCTATCTTTCATACACTAATGGCCCATTGATGGTTTATTGTTTAAAATAAGTTTAATGTACAATCTTATTTGATCTTTATTAAAATTATCAAAGAAAGTAAGACAGCTAGTAGTGAGTACCTTGTATGCGCCAGCCATTATTCTGACATATTTTTTTATGTACTATCTCATTTAGTGGTCGTAACAATTCAGTGAAGAAATACTATTTTCCTTATTTGATAAATGAGGAAATACTATTTTTTTCATTTTATAAATGTGGAAAATGAGTCTCAGAGAGGGAAATAAGTCACTATTGGCCCCATGACTGATAGGTGACAGAACTTGGATTGGAACCCTGTGTCTTTCCTTTCAGTCCTTCCATTTTATTTTGCTTCCATGAAAGTAAATGGTTGAAAGCAGATTAGATGGATAAGGATGCATAGAAGAAGCTGTGAAAGAAAGGCTGATTCTTCCACCAAGTTTCATTTTTTGTGGATTTTTCATAAGCTATGAGATGTTTGTGTTGTGGATATGTAAAGCTATGTTTGCACTCTGTATGGAATTTACCTGGGAGTTAATTATTTCTAGTCAGCAAATATTTATTGAGCAGTTATATAAGTTACTAGATTACTGTGCTGATGTGAAGTCAGTAAACTAAGGGAAAGAAAGAGGGAGGGAGAGAGAGGTAGGAGAGAGAGAGAGGGAGAAATAATAATAAAAACTGCCTTCCTTGAAACCCTAAACTCATTGCTTGTGTGAATTCAATCTTTTCAAACATAATTGAACTTGCTCACACCATATTGTATATGTGGGGATAGACCAAGTATCTTATCTTGCAGAAATGTGAAAATTGATTTTGACATAATATTCTCTATCTAACATAAAATACAGAATCACTAAATGTTGCTGTGAGGGAGGCCTTAAAACTCATTCAGTCCAGTGATTTTCAAACTTGACTGCGCAACAGAAATCAACCAAAGAATTTCCTAAACCCCAGGCTTTGAGATTCTGATTCAGCATTCTAGGATAGGGCTTTGAGTCTAAATTCTTAATAAAAATTTCCAGCTAGTGAGTATCAGGTTTGTACACAGGCCCTTAAAAACCATTTAGTCTAAATATCAACATTTAAAGGTGGGAAAATCGAGACCCTGATAGATGAAGTCATTCGGTTAACCCAGAAGACAGGGGTGGCCTGATATTTTGTCAACTATGTTGTTATGAGGCCTCTTCAATAACTGCATGTCAGCCTTTCAGAATTTAAATGAAAGATATGACAATTTATATGATTTTCTATTTTAATGAGAAGTAGGTGAAAATATCTCAAAGCATTAGCTTTAATCCTTCGTAGAACTGTGATAAGAGAAAGGCTATTTATACTTTCATTTTATCAGCACTGATTGATTTCAGATCTATACAGATATATAATATGACAAAAGGGTTTCATTCTATAGAAAAGCGGAATTTGGCTTAAAATGGTGACTTTGAAAAGGTTGATAATTTTATTATTTTGATTATTGATTTCTACTTAAGTCACTGCATGTGACAAGTGGGATATTCATGTTATGATTCTTATGAGTCATCATTAAGTTTAAGGGCAATGAGACTAAAAAGTTTTAATATTTTTATTGAAGCACATTGTTTGCCCTCTATTTTTTCCCATTATATTAAGAGATATAATATAATGTTGTATTTAGTTTTTTGAGATATTGTATTTGTAGTGAATGTATAAAATGGACAAAATCAATATTTATAGAAATATTCCAATGAGTGTTATTTTTATTCATGTACTGTTACGATCCGTAGTGAAATGAGTAAGTACTTTATGGTAGGAGAGGCTTGCATCTTTGGATATAGTAAGGGGTAAAACAGTACTTATTCAGAGAATAAGAATTGCCAGAGAAAATAGTTGCAGTTATGACAATTCAGTCACATACATTCTTTGTTGAAATTGCCTCATTGTAAGATGTATTAATGTTAACTAACATGTTGTGAGGCATTGTGGAAATTGAATATGCAAGCACATACATGCACACACAAACTATTTTGAACCAAATGTCTTTTTGATCAGTGATGCTTATCAGTCACAGTTATCACCGTTGGTGCTTAAATGTTCATCATTCAGTCATTCATACACTCACTCATTTGATAAAAGTATGTTGAGTATATACTATGTATCAGGCACTAGCGGTGCTTAATGGAACTTTCAACAGCCATACCCAGAGATGAAGACAGATATCAGTCATGAACCCACCTATATGCACGTTAGAACTTTTAAGGGCTACATTCTAGGTGTAAAGACAAAGTAGAAGCAGAGAGATCCTTGCAAGGAGTTTCAGCTTAGCTTTGAATGATCTTAATCGCTAAAATTGGGTTAAGATGATCCCAGCAGGCCTGTGCCCGTAGGAGACTAAATTTAATCCTTTCTGGAGGAAGTTAACATAATTTTAGGATCCAAATTATTTCCACCAACAACTTTTCAAATGCAAGCCCTGAGACTAAAAGCCTAAACAAAGAAGAACCAATGTAGAAAAACAGAAAACAGCAAAAACACTGTAACAGGTCTTATGATATTGACCACTGGGGTGGGGAAAGATGTTTTGGTGAGTCTATGGAAAGCTCCAGCTGGAAAATCACAAAAACCCTCCTAGGGTTCGAGGAGAAGGTCATGTTATATACACTGTATAATTATATGCCTTTTGAAAGATAGTTCCTGAAATGTACTTGAGCACTGATATAGAATGTCTGTATCAGAACATGAGACATCAAGTGACTACGCTTGCAGGATTGTCCATCATGAGACATGTGATATCATAAGCTCAGGCAAGACCAGTACCAGTCTATCAGAGATGGAAATGCTAAATCCAGACTGAACATGAGGAAGACTCAATGACACAAGCAAGTTGCATGAACAGGTAGCCCTGACACCCACCTCACCTACCACTGTTGTCTGATCCCCTTCCTCAGCTTACACTCACAGCCATTGGAGGAACCCTTGCAAGTAGCTGATAGTGAAGAAAAATTCCTGAGCTTTACATATGGGTTAGCTTGGTATCTGGAGGCAAGTTGAAAATGGAGAGCTGCGTAATAGTTTCATTCAGGAGATGGCCTTGAAAGACTATTGCAAGGGAAAAATCCTTCCAATAGGTAGAGTTTTACATAGTGAACATGTGGGGCCCATGATAAGAATGTATGTGTATCATGGGCAGTGACAAATGGGCATGCCTGTTGTCAGCAGTCAGAGGGAGATTGACAGAGAGATCAAAGACAAAAAAAGGACTGGTATAGAGATATGTTCATGGATATATAGAAGTGGGAAAAAAAGTGTGAAGATTTTTGTGTCACATGTTATTTCGAGCATCTACCATGAATGAGGCACCAAACAAGTTAGCCAAATAGACCAAACCAAGTTGGCAAAAATGATTTGGCCTGTTGGTACGAGCTAGCTTTGTTACTTGCTAATTCTATACCATGGGTGCATGAATGAAAAAGCCACTTTGGCAGTATCAGGAGCTTTTTTTGAGCCAGCGACATGAGATTCCACTCCCCAAAACTGACTTACCTAATGCAGCAGCTAAATGTCCAATCTCCAGCAGCAGAGCCAACGTTGAGCCTCCAATATGGTGCCATTCTACATTAGTCCTGTGTCTCCTGGAAAAGCCAGCAATTTGTATTGGCAGGAATTAATACCTTTTCTCAGTATGATGAGCCTTTCCTGCCTGCAGAGTTTGTACCAATACTACCATCTGAGAGTTTATGGGGAATTTGATTTCTGACATAGGATCCCACATAACATTGCATCAGACCAGGGGTCCCACTATATTGCAGAGGACTTATATTTCAGAGGCAAAAACTCTCTCTCTCTCTCTCTTCTGAATGGAAGATGTTTGTCAGATTCATGTGTGGTGAATATTTTTCCGCCAGTCTGTGGTTCACTTGTTTGTTTTCTTAATAATGGATTTCAATGAGTAGAAGTCTTTAAATTTTGTTGGTGTTCAGTTTATCAATTTTTTTATGGCTAGTGCTTTCCATATCTTTTTAAAAGCCGCTGTTATTTTGGGTTTTCTTCATAAGCAGCTAAAATTGATTCTAGTTGATATGATTTTTTATAGTAACAAAATAAAACAAAAAACGTCAATTTTCAGTTGAAAATGAATATATTGGTTCCTTAAATGTGAATTTCTTTGATTTTATCTCAATTAATAACTGGTAGATGTGAATTTAAAATTTAAGCATATTTAATATCATAAAAAAACAAACAGATTTGAAAGCTCATAAAATTTGCTCAGCATATTTAATTAACTGAACAATGTATTCCAATGTTAATGTAAATATTTGAAAGCTCACGATATAATTAATGTTTGGAAATTTTTATGTGTGATATACTCATATATTATTTCCTTATAAGTGCCAAATAGATTTTCAACATTATCAGTTTTCTCATAGTGTTAAGTGTGTGTGTGTGTATTTGAAATGGAAAAATTCACCAAAAAGGAGTAACAAATATAATATTTTCATATAATGCAAAAGAGAATTCAGTCTAAAAGTATTAGAACTCAGTGTCAAAGTATATTCTTTAAATAAGAAAATCAAATGGTAAGAAAGTTATATTCAGTTTAACATTATGCAGAAGAAATCCGTTTACATGCTAAAAATAGAAGCCTTGATACTTAGCAGGATAATATTTGCCATTGATTTAATATTCATCACTTACATTTATGCTGAAATGATAGCACTTACTTGTAAAAACACTAAACCACTTCTAAGTAAAGCACTGAAGTAGGTTGATAATAAGTTAGTAAAATAGATTTCACAAGGAAACATTTGGGACACCTGGGTGACTCAGTAGGTTGAGCATCTGCCTTCAGCTCCGGTCGTGATCCCAGGGTCATGGGATCTAGTCCCATGTCAGGCTCTCTGCTCAGTATGGAGTCTACTTGTCCTCTCCCTTAGTTTCTGCCCCCCTCACTTGTACGCTTGCTCTCTCTCTTTCAAATTAATAAATCTTTTTTTTAAAAAAAGGAAACATTTGTACTTATTTCCTTTAAAATAAGTCTAACTACCAATTTTATAGTTTTTAATTAGTTTGCAAGGTGACATCTGTGGCTAATTTTAAACTATACTGAAAATATCCTTTCTCTATGTTACAACTTCCACAATGCATTTCTTCTAGGGTTTAAAATAATATTTTTTAATGGTGAATAGCTTGCACCCATTTTTTCTGCCCCCCCCCTTTTTGCTATCATTAGTTAATCTTGAACTTATCTATGTTGCATGAATTTAAATCCTGGCTACACTATGTATCATAGCTCTACTATGTGAATATAAACTACTTAATATATGACATCAATATATTAGTAATACATAACTCACAAAATTGTTGGGAGAAGTAATAAAATTATGCATGTAACTGGCTTAAAATAGCCCCTGGGGCATTTGATAAGCATTAAATGAATGTTGACCATTGTTGTTAGAATTATACATGCATACATATATGTCTTAGTCTATCTGAGCTATCATAACAAAATACTATAGACTTGGTGGTTTAACATAGAAATTTATTTCTCACAGTTCTAGAGGCTGGGAAGTCCACGGTCAAGTTGCCAGTAGATTTGGTTTCTGGGCGAGTATTCTTTCTGGCTTGCAGATTGCTGCCTCTTCCCTCTGCCTACACATGAGGGAGGGGGAGAGGGTATGGAGGGAGAGAAGGGGAAGAGGAGAGGGGAAAGAAGGAGAGAGGGAGAAAGAAGGAGAGTAGGGGAAAGAGGGAGAGAGGAAGAAAGAGGGAGAGAAGGGGAAAGAAGGAGACAGGGAGGAAGGGGATTGAGATGGAGAGAAGAAGAGAGATCTCTTAGTCTTTTTTTAAGGCCACAGTCCTGTCTGATAAGGATCCTGCCATTATGACTTCATATAACCTTAATTACCTCCTAAAAACCCTACTTCCAAGTTCAGTCACTTGCGAATCAGGGCTATAACATGGGAATTTTGGGAGAACACAATTCAGTCCACAGTACTATATTTGTAAAATACCTGTCAATTTTATTTACTTTATGGAAGGATTTATATATATGGAATGATTTATAAATATGTACATAAGTATATAAAAATACATAAATATTTTAAAAGAAATATATAATATACATTTATAGTTTTATTTATATTTAATATATATTATACATAAATGTTTCTTATAGAATTATAAATATTTATACAGTGAAAATACCATATGATTTCACTCATATGTGGAATTTAAGAACAAAACAAATGAACAAAGGGGAAAAAATAGGGAAAGAGAGAGAGAGAAAGAGGCAAACCAAGAAACAGATTCTTAACTACAGAGAATAAACTGAGAGTTTCCAGAGGGGAAATGGGCAGACGGATGGGTTAAATGGGTCATGGGGATTAAGGAGTACATTTATTGTGATGGGAACCAGGTGATGTGTGGAAGTGTTGAATCACTATATTATACACCTGAAAGCAATATTACAGCATATGTTAATTAACTGGAATTTGAACTTAAAAAAGCAATGAAAACTAGATTGCAGCAATTCATCCACAATGACTGTGATTTTTAAAGAATGGCACAAAAGATGCTATTGGAATTCCTACAATGCTTATGCAAACCCAAATGACTCATATACACACATAGTTTAGAAGTTTCCTCCTCTTATTTTTTTTCCTCCCTTTTTCCTACTTTTATCATCAACTCCATTTGCTACAAATGACAACACATTCATGAAGAATTGTTCTTCTATACACTGTTAATTTTTCCATAAGGAAATACATGCTCATATACTTCCAGTTTCAAATGTAATCTCAAAGAGATACCATTCTCTTCTTGGTGAGGGTTGAGGAAAAAGAAAATAAAAGAGATTGTGTTGGAGGATGAAGGCAAATAATCACCCAGAAGGTGGACTTGGGATCGAATGAAGTAGTTTCTTTCAAAATGATTTTCAGAATTGTCCTGACACCTTCTGTTTCATATCTGAGGAGAATCTAGAAGAGTGTCAGTGTTGTCTAGCTGAGCTGCTAGATGACAGTTAGTATGTTGCTGGGTATGGATGCTGCTAATCCAACAGCAAATGCATTATAGAATCACTTTCCTTTTTGAAAATTATTATTTTATTTTTTGAAAATTATTTGTATAATATTTTGTATTCTTTGGGTACTGGATTTTTTTCCCATGTGGTTTTTATGGTGAAAATCAGAAGACTAATGTAAAGTTTTGCCTTACATAGATATATTGGAAAAGAGTGAAGATAATATATGCTCTTAGAAGAAATATAGGTGACAATAGTAGGAGCTTTAAGGTTTAAGAGTTTTTGGTTTTGCAGGAATCTTAATGTTTTTAGATAAGGCATTTTATAAGTGGCTGTGAGAATTATGCATTTTTATTTGTCTACCATGTTTATTAAATGACAGTATTATAAGGTCAGAATACCTGAATTATATCTTGGCTTTGCTCCTCATTGCCCTGTCACTTTCTCAGTCCTTCTAGCCTACGGTTTCCTTACCTTTAAAAGAGAATAATAATAGTACTGATGTGTCAGGTTTACTGTGTTATTTAATCCTTGAGATCATATGTAGAAATGTGCCTGGCACTAAGTAAACAGTAATGTTACATATTACTTTTAGCTTATTAGCCATGCTTTTCTGTAATCCCACTTCTCTGTTAAATCTGGTAACAGAAGTGGCTCTGTGATGCTGTCCCTGGACAGTATTCCATCCCTCTTGTTCCAGTAATAGGTTTGTTTGAACATACAATGTAAAATGGACGAGTCTGAGTCTCTTGTGGTCTTACTTTATTTTTGTACTTTATTTCTCTTAAAGCAAATTCAAGTTTTGAAAATAAAGTTGGGGTTGTACCAGCAGTGTCCATCTTTCAAGAAACACTGGGGGGAGGGAGAGAGAGAGAGAGTCTTTGATAATATTTGACATATGAATCCGTTTATGCCCAAAGGAAACAAAATCTACTCCTAGACCACTTGGTGGGCCATTATTTTTTTTCTCTCATCCTCCCTCCTCCCTTCTTTGTCTTTCACCTTTCTTTCCTTCGTTTTTCTTTCTTTTTTCCTCTTTTCTTTTCTTTACACTAGTTTGAATTGATTTTCTGTCACTTGCCATTTGACCAATGCATAAGTTTTATCTAATGAAGAAGTTAAAATAATAACAATTTTAATTTATATTTAAAGGAGTTGAATGGGGACTAATGCAGCACAGACACAGTACTGAGATCTGAGGTAAAGTTTCATTATGTAATATTGAGTCAGTCATTTCAAAGAGTAACACATATTGTATATATTTAATCTTGATAAAAATTATTTGTATAATAAAATCACCCTAAATGTTACCTGCTTACACAACAAAATTTATCTTACTTCTTGTACTTTCTTCTGCTTATCATGAAAGACATCATTATACAATAAACATTTAATCAGGGAATTCACACTTTTGTTTAATACACGTACTAAAGTTTACTGTCATTAATTGAATTTCAGTAAATTATAGCTCTTGTTTAGGTGAGAATCAACCATTGAAGAACAAAGTCACTGATTTTTCTCCATAAACATCAAACTAATGTTTACAAGGATAAAGAATACCAAGTTTGGAACCTTATAGGCTTGGACTTGTGAATTAAAATACTTGGCATACTTAATAGACTTAAAACAGTCAAAGGGAGTGAGGCGATTATCTGATAAGTTTTCACAGAAGACATTTTAGCATTTGCCAAATTTCATGGAAAATCTACTAGAATGATTACTACCACGGCAATGAGTCAGAACATAACATTCAAAGTAACTGATGAAGTTCAGTTTTCTTTGTGCACTTGCAAGAAAAAGTACTTAGGGGAAGAAGTCCTACAGTGAATCAGATTGAGTATCTTGAAATGTTGTTAGCAAGTAATAACCAAGTGGATCTCACTGAAGGCCTCTCCACTGTCATATAGTCCAGGGGAATATGTCTGTATTTGCATGGACCTAGCACATATTCAACACATCCTTTTTAAGCCACTGAGAAAGTAACGGTTTTGTATTACAGAGAAGCCAGGAACCTTATATTTCTGGGCCTACTTTTCAAGACTGTCACAACCTCTGGATTAATTCATTGACTTTTCCATATCTCTTTTGTCTTTATTTGATCAAGGAGATATACTTTCAGGAATTTTTTTCTGATTGTACTTAGGGGAAGAGAAGGATACTAAAAAATGTTTATAATTTAACTTTAAAACCCTGAATCTCATTTATCTTTCAAATCCAAGTTTAGGTTCTACCTACTTCCCAAATCTTTGTCTGACTTTCTTTGTTCTGAGATTCTGTATTGTATCTTCTAGTCATTTAGCGCTCATTGTTGAAGCCAGTGGGTATGGCAATAAAAATTACACCACCACTCTACCCCAAATTCTGAAGCAGCAACAAATAAGACAAGTGGGCCAACAGGGGATTAAAAAAAAATTAGTGATAAACCTTGTTAGTGATAAACTTGATGTAGATAAATGTGGCTTGTATCTTATTGGCAAATGGTCTTGTTAATAGTATTCACCAGGATATTGTAAATCTACTGTAGTAATATCAGCTGCTTACCAAATCTCCCATATGCTCTTCAACATTACCTTTCCCCTTTGCAATTGAACCAGTTCTAGACATATACCATACGTTATTCCAGGTTAAAACATTTAAACTCTATTGTGCCATCGAATTTTCTTCACCTGAGCAACATTGCCAGAAGTTTACATGTTCAGATGGTACAGTGGCAAGATGTAGGCCAACTGGATCCCCGAGTCTGTGCTTAGAGTTGACTCAACCTGTAGAGCTGCTGATCTAAGCTGACATCGTTATGTAAATTTTGTTATCTCAGCATTGTCTAGCTTAACTTTCCTAAAACACGTTACCACCATCCTTTGGCAGTGGCAGAATTTCCTCCCTAGAATGGGAGAGCAGAGTGGAACACATTCTCTCTGTAGGAAGCATGTTCTTTCTCCCAACGGAGAAGGGACAGCAAATGATTAAGTAAATGTGCCCAATATCTTTTCACCAACTCATGGATCATGTGTGGGTATGGAACAAGTGAAAAGACCAATGATAGTGGAGCTCTTGCCACATAAAACAAACATCAAGAGTGTGAAGAAGAGTTCAACTCCCCTAACATTCTAGCTGTTCTTGTTCTCTTAGCCCACTGGATTTATTTAATAAACCTGTGGATTACCAGTGTTGTGGCTGTTCCCTTTGGGGGAAAACATCATCCTACAAAGACAGTCCTCCTTGTACTTCATGAAGTCAGTTCCTGTATACAATCCACTATTCCTTTGGATATTTTTCTGGGACCACTTATGGATAGTATAATTTTGTTGCCACAAGGCTCTGAAATTGGACCCCCTAAAAATTCAATATTAACGTTTAGGTCACACTTTTATAACACTGAAAAATTTATTTCTGTGCCTATTTCTCTTACCATTTTGTTCCAAAATAACCTATCAATAGCTTATAACTACATTATATGACAACATTCAGATAGGCAAATAATGAAGTGTCAACATGGAGATCCCCCAAATTTGCAGCATGAACCCTTCATATTCTCAATCACTGGGGAGAAATCAACATTCAAGGAAATTAAGTCCTCTTGTAGGTTAAATTAGCAAACACAAAAATGCAAAGAAATTGAAATTAGTATCAAATGATCTTTTCCCTGGCTATTAAATTTCAAAATTAAAGTGCAAAGTTTATCCTTTTCTTTTTCTCTTTTCCATCTCAACCAGAGGAATTTCTTGTGATTAGGACTTCTTCGACAGCCTTACCCAGAGGGAACTCAGAAGTTAATTAACTGCATGCCAATTTTCTAAGTGGCTCACTTTTTAAGAGTCCAAATATTTTATAGAGTACGTGTGATAAGTATAACTCTAATCCCAAGCCTATTGAATTTAGAAAATGAAGCATTTTCCATTTAACAGAAGTTATTCCCAGCCAAATTTTATTGCCAAGAGCTATTAGGAAAGACTCAGTCATTTGAGTGAAGGACATGAAAATAGAGATAGCTCCTACCTTCAAGGTTTAGTCACGAGGATGATAGTTTATACCTGAAGTCTAGAATTCATGACTGTGAATCTAAACACAATAAGTAGAATTCCCACATTAAAAGGTGAATTTCAGCATCATATTATTATCATACCCGTGGGGAAAATGCTCATGCTTCCTGTTCGTGCGTGTTGAGAGACATATCAGGCACAGTGTCTAGATCGGTCTGCCCCTGTAACAAACTATCCTATGATCTCAGTGGTTAAAAAAAAAATTTGTTTTAAATGTTAGCTCCTGCTCACTTTATATCTCCTGTGGGTCTATTCCATCTCTCTTTTCACTCTTCATTTCCATTCCAAAGGAAGAATCTTTGCTTATTTGGAACACGGTGTTCATAGTAGAGGGAAAAGAGTAAGATAGGGAAAAACAACAACAACATTCAGTGTCTATTAAAGCAGTTGTGTGGACATGGTGAATGTCATATTTGTTCATATACAATTGGTCAGGATGAGTGACAAGGCCAACCCCAACATCAGTGTGATAGATATGTATACTCCTTCACTGAAGGCACTGCATGTCTTACGGCAGTAATGTGACTCTTAATTTGTTACAGGAAATGGGAGTAAATCTTGGAGAACAACACAGCTATTATAAGTTACTATTTCCTCCTTGCAAAGTTTAGAATGTTATAAAGCAGGTCATCCATTTGTGGGTCTTTCCCATATATATCACACATCCACTATACTAAAGATATCTTAATGTCCATTTCCTCTCTGAGTCATGTACTTCAGGCTCCCCAGTATTCAATAAAATGTGAGAATGGTCTAGTGTTACGGTATCAAGAATCTCTTGTGAGAAGGTATTTTCACACATTTTCAATCTCTCTTGTATAGATTTGCTTAGGCCCCAAATAAACTAGTCTCCTAGAAATTTTTGTTATGTTCTCTGACTCGTGTAGTATCAAAAGGGGTGTTTTTAATATTCTAAATATAACTTTTGTTATAAACTTGTAATTTAATAGCACTATAGTCACAAAATGTGTAATTCAGATACACTGGATTTTGAAATTTTTTGAGACTAGTTTTATAGCTTGGTGTGTGATTGTGTAAAGAAACTGCATGCTTGAGAGGAATGTATACCTCTAATATGTGGGTGCAGAGCTTTATAGGTATCCATTAAAGAAAGATTATTAGTTATGCTTTTCAAACTTACTACATCTTTATTAACTTTTTTCTTTTCATGGCTCATCAGTCATTGAGAAGGGCATATTGAAATATTCCACTGTAATACTCAACTTATCAGATTTATCTTTTAACTCTAAATTCTCATTATGTATATGTTAAATCAATTTTATTAAGGCCATTCAGTTTTGCAATTGTTATATCTTCCTGTTCAGTTGAATTAGATGGCACATAGCTTCTCAGGTAGAAACTTCTTTCCTGGTCTCTTTTACAACGAGCTGTATCCATATACCTAACTAACGAAGTGTTCTCAGTTCTAATTAATAAGTTGGGAGCAAAGCGAAATAACTTCTCATTATGTGCATTAGAAGGAAGGTAATTGCTTTCTCTCTCCTTTTCCTCTTTCTGTTGGCTGAGACATGAACATGTTGTTGACTCAGTTTTTATGCATTCAAAAAACAAACAAAAAGAGCAGTACTGCAGGTGGTGTTGGACCATCAAGGTTTGAAGGGCTATGAGTCTCTTAATGACCTTTTGGTCCATTGCCTCTGCTTTCCCAGATCTAATTGATCTTTTGCCTCTGGATTGTCATATGATACAACAGGTGTGTTAGGAGTCTCGTTTGTTACTGTAGCTCAGGCTGTATGCAGACCAAGCTCAATCTGGTAGTAAGAAAATCATGCTAGCTTTTTTTTTTTGTATTAATATTTTCTTGATATATCCTTTTCCATCCTCTTATATCAAACTTTACATTTTATCATATTCTGGTCATGTCTCTTATGAAGAGCATATAATTAGATCTTTTCTGCCTTCACATCTGAATCTTTGGTGAGTTTAGTCCATTAAATTTTATTGTGATTGTTGATAATTTTGGACTTGTCTTCATCATTTTACTTTTTTCTATTTTGTCATGTTTTTGTTCTTTCTTATCTCTCATCTTTTCTAAAAACTTTACTTTTCCCAATTTTTCCTTCTTACTTTTTTCAATGATATTACAATAATATGCTTTTTAAAATGATATCTTGATCCAGATTTGAGTTTAGTAGAAGTTGAACAACATATTCCTGAACAAACAAAGAAGAAGAAATGAAATGACAAAATTGTATCTAGAAACAAATGAAAGTGAAAACATAACATACCAATACTATGGAATGCAACAAAAGTAGTTCTAAAAGGGAAATTTATTGTGATAAATTAAGAAAAATGTTAGATTTCAAGGAAACAATCCAACCTCATACCCCAAGGAATTAGAAAAAGAAGAACAACCTAATCTCAAAGTTAGTGGAAGGAAGGAAGTAATGGAGATCGGAGCAGAAATAAATGAAATAGAAAAAAGAAAAAAGATCAATGAAATTAAGAGTTGGATTTTAGATAATATAGACAAAATTGACAAACCCTTAGCTAGACTAAGGAAGAAAGTAGTCATGGGGTGCCTGGGTGGCTCAGTCAGTTAAGTGTCCAATTCTTAGTTTCAGCTCAGGTTACCATCTCAATGTTCTAAGCTTGAGCCCCACATTGGGCTCTGTGCTCAGAACGGAGTCTACTTGAGGTTCTCTTCCTTTCCTCTGCCCCTGCCCCTCTCCCTACTCTCTATCTCTAAAATAAATAGAAGACTCAAGTAGATAAAATTGGAGATAAAAGATAAGACATTACAATTCATAACAGAAATACAAAGAATTGTTAGAGAGTACTATAAATGATTATATGCCAACAAATTGGATAACCTAGAAGAAATAAATTCCTAGAAACATACAACCTACTAAGACTGAATAGTGAAGAAAGAGAATCTGAACAGACCAATAATGAGTGTAAGGTGATTCAGTAAATAATTAAAAACCTTCCAATTGGGAAAAATCCAGGATAAGATGGTTTCATGCAGGAATAAAATATTTAAAAAAGAGTTAATACCAATCTCTCTCAAATTATTCCCAAAAACTGAGGAGAAAAGAACATTTCCAAACTCATTTTACAAGGCCAATATTACCATATTTTTTTTAAAAATCTTTTCTTTCATATGTGTTTATAGTCCTTCAGCAGACTATATTTTCTAAAGATGGCCACCACAATATATTCCATCTCACATGCCCTTATGCAACTTGACCGTTCCGTTTCATCATCAAGAAGTGGATTTCTCTCTCTTCCCCTGAAATCTGGGTGGGCACTGTGACTGCTTTTCCAATATTTTAAGGTGGAAATGATATTGTTTCAATTCTGAGCAAGGTCCTCACATGGCCTAGAAGACTTCCACTTGTTACTTCTTAGAATTAAGATTTTTATATATCTATATCTATCTATATAAATATATATATATATCTATATCTATCTATATCTATATATATCTATATATCTATCTATATCTCTATATATATATTTATCTGTATCTATATATGTTAGTGTAAGTATGTCCCAAGCAATATTTAGGATATTTCATACTAAGAAAAAAAATTTTTTTAAATCTGAAATTCAAATTGAAGTGGGTATCCTGTATTTGTATTTGCTGAATACAACAATCCTACTTGGAAGCCAGCGAACATACCAGAGTTGTGATTAACCTGAAACTATCATGCTTGAGAAGCTCAAGCTGAGTGACCAGGCCCTGCAGAATGAGACACCATGTAGAGGGAGAGAGAAGCCAAGGAGCATCACGGCACCAGCCATATGATTAAAGAAGACATTTTGTAAATAGCTCCTCCAGCCCTAGTAATTCCCACTGATTCCAAATGGATCAGATTTGAGCCAACCAACTTAGGTTTTCCTAAATTCCTGACACACTGAAGTTGTGAACAAAAGAAAATGATATATTTTAAGCCAAAAATTTTCAGGATGGTTTGTTATACAACAGTTCAGAACTAAAACAGATCTGTGTTTGAAGCACAGATAAATAAATTTTATATGTATATACATGTAAATATACATATGTGTATGTATATGTGTATATATATATGTGTATATACACACACACACACACATATATATAAACATACACGCAATAAATAAATACCGATGTCTTTGTAGGTCTTAATTTGCTGTTGTTATTATTCTTGATGAATTCTTCTGGTTTCAGTCATCTTTGTTGATGAGCTCATATCTGATTGCTTTTAATAGATGGGAATTGTATTAGAATTTAAGCTATTCTCCTGGAGGGGAAGGGAAATTGTATTTTGTTCTGCTGGGTCTAGGTCCCAGATTTAATGCAGGTGTCTTAGTTTTAGCTCATCTTGCTAGAAACCCCAAAGTTAGTATTCTGGTCTGAACTGTTATATGGGCATCCCTACCTTTCATCTTCAATGACCAGTAACCACTCTTATTCAAGTTTCATCTTATGGGTTATTGTTTTTTCTCATTTTGGACAGAGAAATGGTGATTTGTACATTTCTCACTCTTACTTTAAATTTAATAATGTCTTTAAAAGTATCTTTTATTTAAAGGTGTCTTTTTTTTTTTTTTTTTAGTAGAGAGCCTCTTAGGTATCTGTCTGCATTATTGCACAATTTCCATCTGTTATTTCTTAAGAAATTTAAAAATGCTTCATAGGAAAGACAAACTCATGTACTGAGGTCCTAAAGGAACTATACCAAATTCCTTGGAAGATCTCCCATCTGTGGCTATGAAGAAATCCCAAGTTCCTAACCTCAAGAACCCTTCTAAGACCTGGCATGGTAAGAAGTTTGGGAAGAACTTTATTTCTTTAGACTTTACTTCAAGAACAGGATGGTTCAATTGAGGCTTTAGTTCATTTGGATCTTGATGTTTTTAATTTATGCCAATATTTGATCTTTGTATTTTAACTTCTTCCTTGGAATGTAAAAATGACAAGACATTTATTTTAGATATGTGAATCTCTGCTGACTATTATTATTGGACTATCCTAATTTAACATTTAACTGATTTGTAAAATCTTGGCTTATGTTGGACAATGTCAGTGGATATAATTTGAGATAGGAAATAGAAGTGAGAGTGTGCTGTTGACTTTAGGTACATAATGGACTTGGATTTAGTCCCTAAGTGGAATAGGAAATGACCAGTTCTTCATGGTAATTAGTTTGTACACAAGGAGAAAATCATCAGGCTCAACTTGTGATGGTCCTATGCCTTTAATTTCAACAGTGTGCAGTTTTATGCAGCTATATAAACAGTTCTAGGTTTTTCAGTTTCACTCATCACATGAATTATTGGACTGTTAAAAGTATCTTGTACTTTTTCATTTCTCCAGTTAAATAAAGAAAAAGAAAATTTGCCTGGCTAAGTAGGTTATTAGCTGAAATTCTGGAAGTAGATTTTTTAGTTTGATTTCCCAAGTTTGGCTGTGAGACTTTCAGATAAAATCCTCTGAGTTAAATTTTTTAAAAATTTCTGGAGCTAAGAATAAAGATTTTTCTTCCTTGTCATCAAATACAGTCTGTAAATAGCCCTCTACATTTCATAATGATTAGTATTAGCTTTAAACTTTCCCTTCTGGAGTTACAAAATTTTCCCCAACATTTAATTAGAATTTTAAATTATTTGGGAAACTTTGAAAAACAAATCTTCTGATGGTTCCAGAAAGGTACTATAGGAAGATAAGATTGTAAGGGGAGCAGTGGCTTCATGAGAGAGAAAACCAAATTGTAGTGATTTTCTTGTAGTCTCCATCAAAGGGGACCAGAAAAACCCCATGTAATCCTAAGCTTAATGTTTAAAGTCAATGAGTTAAAAGAACCAATAGTTAAAGGAGGTTAGTGGGGGGAATGCTTCTTTCCTACTCTTGATATTTCCTTCCCTTTGGAGGGAGTTCCAATAGTATAACCCTCCTAGCCTCTCTTCTGTCCTCCCTGCCCCCACTTTTCCCCACAAATGAGGAGTTAGCCATGATATTGGAGAGCTCAGAAAGAGAAAATGTCCATGCATAGTTTGACACTTTTCTCTTTCTCCCTCAATATCTCTCTTTCTCTCTCTCTTTTTTTTAAAGATTTTATTTATTTATATGACAGACAGAGATCACAAGTAGACAGAGAGAGGGGGGAAGCAGGCACCCCGCTGAGTAGAGAGCCCTACATGGGGCTTGATCCCAGGACCCTGGGATCGTGACCTGAGCCTAAGGCAGAGGCTTTAACCCACTGAGCCACCCAGGCGCCCCTCTCTTTCTCTTTCTAAGGCAGGTGATTTTTAAACTTTAGTGTGAGTCCAAATTCCCTAGAGATGCTCTTTAAGAATTTTCTGGGCCTCCTCTCCAGAGATTTGATTCAGTAGGTCTAAGGTGGACCCATAACTTTGCATCTTTGCATTTTTAACACATTCCCAGGTGATGTTGATGCTACTGGTCCAGGAACTGCACTTTGAGAACTGCTTCTATAGTACCTCTCTGGCCAAAGAGAGTATGCATTCTGCTCTGCTCTTCTGTGCTAACACTTATGCAGGGGCAGCTTTGGCCTCTGTAGTAGGGCCAGCACCAGAGTCACCTCTAACAAGATTGGTAAATCTGTCCAATTCTGGGTCAATTTAAGTAAGTCTATTTTGCAATAAATAGAAGTGTTTTCAATAATTTTGGTGTTCTCTCTGTCTTAACATCTTACATGCCTTTTAACATAATCAGAAGTTGAGTGGGGATGAAAGGTGCTATTACTGCATCTCCTGAAAATCTCAAAATGAGCTTGTATGTTCCCATGTAGTCAGTCTGCCTGACAAGATTGTAGAGAACTTAGAAAAGACTCTATCTTCTCTATCTTTGTAAAGCCAGTACGCAATCCACTGCTATTTGTTGTGCATTCGAATCCAGTGCTTATTAAACAAAATAGAGTTTGTATAAAAATATTATTGTCACCTCCTGGGCAAGGAGATATTTCATTGTTAGTTAGAATTGTAAAAGGTATCTCAAACATAAGAAATTCAGACATGCCATTTGAAACACATGAAATTCAGCAGTCTGTTTTAAAGGTCCAATGCTGCTGAAATCATTAAAATGGGACTTTCAAGAATGTTGTCCTGTGCTCAGTGAGTGGGCCATCTTGATATATGATTTCCTGGGAAGTTGATTTCTCAAGTTTAATTTATCATCGACTTTATTCCTTCAAGGTTTTCTATCTCATGCTGAGTGGATTACAGTCCAGTGACTACTCTTAGCAGCTAGCCAGCTGGTGATAATTGCTGTTAATTTCCTGGTATTTGGCAACTAATTGTTCCTTGACAACTGGAGGGAGATAACATGAGTGTCAGAGGGAATTACAAGAATAACATTTGTTGTTTTTGCTTGATTATAAAAATGGTACATTCTTCTTGTTGGAAGTTTAAGAAATACGGAAAATATAAAGAAAAAAGTAAGAGTTTAAACATAACCCTTCTACTCAGAGGAAGTCACTTTCATAATTTATTAAATTTCAGCTCTACCTATCATCTATCTTTATGTATCCTGATATTTACACTCAAACCACAACTACCATTTCAAGTAACAAAAATTTTACATCATTCTATTTATCTAGCTCTGAATTTTACATTTTTCTACTAAAAGATATATCCTCAGCACTCCCCTGTTTAGTTTTCAGAAGGGTAACTTTTTATGGCACTATAATATGCTTTTACATGGTCTTGGAGTATATTGGTTTAAGAAATAACTGGGATCAAAAAAGTCCAGCAAACTGCCAATTTATCATGAAATTTATTGTTGAATCCAAGAGGAATAATTCTTAAAAGCAGTCAGATAATGTAATTTCACTTACTAACCCTAGTCTAATGAGGGCCTATGCAACCAAAGAAACAAGTCTAGGGTTATAGGAAAATATGCTATTTTTTAAAAAAGATATTATTTATTTATTTGACAGACAGAGATCACAAGTAGCAGAGAGGCAGGCAGAGAGAGAGAGGGGGAAGCAGGCTCCCTGCTCAGCAGAGAGCCCTATGCGGGGTTTGATCCCAGGACCCTGAGATCATGACCTAAGCTGAAGGCAGAGGCTTCTGCTAAGCCACCCAGGCACCCCTATGCTATGTTTTTATTACATATATTAATGAGTAAAAAACCTAGATATGAGGAAATGAATTTTTTTTTTTTTGGTGTGGGGAGATATTGCATATTTATTTTTTTTTCAACAGGCAAACATTTCTTCATAATAACTAAATCTTAGTCTAACCTAAATCTATCTTTCTGGATTATGGATAAATTTAGTCATTAGTAGGACTCCTACTTCTCCCAGGTATTCTTGGCTATAGATTTTTCCCTCAGCACTTTGAATATATCCTCCCACTCCCTTCTGTCTTGCAAAGTTTCTGCTAAAAAAATCACTTGATACCCTTATGGGTTTCCCTTGTATGTGTTTTCTTTTTTCTTGATGCTTTTAAAATTCTCTCTTTATCACTACTTTTTGCCATATTAAATACACTTGATGGTACACTTGATGGAGTTCCCTTAGTCGACTTTAATTTTTTATTATTTTTTTTTCTCTTTTCCTCTGTTCAGCTTGATTGTTTTCCATTACTCTGGCCTCCACGTCACTAATACATCCTGCTTCCTTTAGTCTACTATTAATTCCATCCATTGTAATTTTAATTTCAGTTATTGAGTTCTCCATCTCTATTTTTTTTTTAATGTTTTCTAGCTCTTTGTTGAGGGTCTCACTGAGGTGCTCTCCTCTTTTCCCAAGTCCATTAAGTATCCTTATGATGATTGCTTTATTACTTTTTAAATCAGGCATATTACTTATTTCCATTTTGTTTAGTTGCTTCCTGTGATTTTTGTCCTATTCTTTCATTGGGGTCATAGTCCTTTGTCTCCTTATTTCGTCTAACTCTCTCTGTGTTTTTTTTTAATGTGTTAGAAAAGTCAGTTATATCTGGTCTTGAAAATAGTGGCTTTATTAAGATGTCATATAGTGCCCTGAAGTGCAGTGTCCCTTCACCATAATTTGGCAGTTCTGGGGTGTCTCCTATGTGTGTTATAGTGCCCCACTTTTGTGGCTTAGCCATATTTGCCTTCAGTCCAGTCATCTGTAATGGTTGTGGGCAGAGTTTTGTCTCTGTGTTGTTAGTGAGCTAGCCTGGGGCCGCCTTGGGCTTGAGTTGAATCAGAGCAAGCATTTGTGGGAGATGCAATAGCACCAAACTGCAGGGCACTTTCCCTGTGTTGTCCCCCAAGAAACTTTTGTTGGTGGGTGGAACCTACAGTCATACTCAAGTCTGTCCCCAGACGACTGATGGGGCCACAGTTGGACTGATATGTATCTTCCCCTTTCCCTGGGACAGGAGCCACTTTGGAGTGGTGCTGGCCCCTGTCAGAGGTACTTGTATGCTGCCAGGCTTGTGGGACTGTTTTGAATAGGTTACAGCGAAGGGCATATTAGAGGGGGAAGGTCCACAGAAGAATGCAGGGATGGCCTGTGGTGCCAGCAAGGTCCACAGCAGTCTGCTAGAAAAGAGTACATGCAGCAGCCTCAGAAAACTCCTGCCCAAGATTGGATGGCAGGGGCATGTCTTCAGGACAATATGGGGGTGGGGTATATTGTTAGCAAGTTAGATGGAGAGTGTTCCTGCTGTCCTGATTCCCACAGGTGTCTGTATCTAGTCTTGAGGGTAGGGAAGGAAAATGGCACCTGCCAGCTCTTTTGTTCTTGGAGAAGTCTCCCAAAGATTTCTGCCCCTCCAGCACACAGTATGAGATGGGTAAATAAATCTCCTACCCATATACCTTAGGCATTTTTCAAACTACTTCTTCTATACTGTATCTCAGTGGGGTTATTTGTTGTGCTGTCTGTTTAAGGGTGGGGGCTCTACCCTCCTGGCTTTCCCAGAGCCAAGTTTGCTGATTTTAAGCCCCACTGATTATTGTTAAGCCCCACTGATTTGTTGGGTCCCTCTGGCTTTCAAAACAAAATGTTATGGGGATTCATCTTCCCTGTGCCTAGGGTGCCTGGCTTCGGTATCTGCTCCTTTCCCCTCTCTGTGTCTGCATCTCTCTCCCTCTCATGGACAGTCCTGCAGTCCCATTCGGCTTCTGACTGCTTTTCTGCCCTTCCTATCCTCTTTGATACGGCTTCTTCTCTACATTTAGCTGTGAAGAGTCTGTTATGCCAGCTTTTGGGTTGTTTTTGGGTTATTTACACTGATGTGGGTGTTATCTAGTTGTATCTGTGGGACAAGGTAGGATTGAATGTAGGATCCTGCTGCTCCACCTTCTTCCCTGGAAGAATGTGTTTGCTTTTTGCTTGAAGACTATGTAGTTTGTCCAAGAATACACTAAACTGAATATGGAGGATAGATTCAAAATCTAAGACAACAGAACAAGATTGAATACATCAAGAATTATATGGACAGTAGGACTGCTGACTATTAGTAAATACAATTTAAGACATTTGAAAATAAAATTTATGGTCTCAGATGCCTATCATATACCAATTTCCAGGGCATGTCTACTAAATAAACTAAATGTGAGATTATTACACAAGGTGGTAAAGTTTAACCTCATTAATGTCCCTAAAGAGTTGGAATGGATTCACAAAGGATACAAGATATTGGAACTTGTAAAAATACACATAAATGTCAGGAGAGGAGGACCAGCAATAACCAACATCATGAAAGACTTATGCTAATATATGCTGGGCTCCCAAATGCACTGGGTCTGTAACTGGTAATGTAGATCTGAGTATACTGTCCTCCTAATGCCAGTATACATATATTTTATGTCCATTCATCTTCATGGATTTAAGGACCTCTTGGAGACTGTGATATCAACAAAACAAAAATGAAAAAAAAATCAAAATAAGATAGACCTTGATTTTTTCAGTACTTAGGGTATAGGTCTAGGCTAGATAGGCATTACTGGTGACTTGACTTCAGGGGCCAAATTATAAGGGGGTGGAGGTGAGAGTGGGTTCTTTGGCACCTGAGAAATAATTCTTTTAAAGGAAAGAAAAATTTGGGGCATCACAGGAGAGCAGTGGCCTTGCCTATAATTGGAAGTTGGAAGAAAAGTGAGTTTGTAACTCAGTGGCTCACATTTTCCTCAGGGCAGGCCATTTTGACTGGACTAGATTTCCTTGTGAATATTCTGGTAAAATTCATTAGCTGGAAGATAAATAAAAGTCTTCCAGGAGCTGCTGTATACTGATCAAATATTCTTTTAGTAGGGAACTTCTGGTTTGTTAGAGCTGTTTATTATAAATAAACTTATAGTTTATGGATTTATGAGACACAGCTAAACTGGAGAAAAGAAGTTCATCACATAATTTTTGTAGCTACCTGACTAGTAAGTTACAAAATCTGAAAGTACCCCAAATTAAGCAGCTTCCCTGTGACGTTTATAATAGACATTGTTAGTGCTGGTCATTCTAACTTAAAACACATTCCAGAGTGGGAGTCATTTTAGGCAGGTGAGTCTGGTAGGGTTAGGACATCCCAGATTTTGATTTGGCACTGATTGTGTCTCCTTTCTTGATGTTTGTGAATTAGTAGTAAAGCTTGGTGCTGAGTAAGACATTTTGTGTAATCCTAATTAAACACTGAGCCCTTTGGAGGAGGACAGTAACTGTTACTTGAACTCAGATGTACTGAGATCCTACAGCCAGACATGAGAGCTTAAATGGACTAGCAAAATCTAAGTCTCTGTGACTGAATGTTAAAATGACCTCAAAAGAGAACATTTGTGAAGGTAAAAGGGGAGAAGTGCTCAGTAACATCATTATCATCAAAGCCAAATACATAAATGTTGCTTCTTCAGAATTCTTACATTTGAAGGTGACAGACTAACAGATGGAGGGAATGGATGATGTGTTCCTGACACAAATTACAGAACTGGCACAGAGGCGAAATGAGGGACTTTCTGGACATCTGCTGGAAGTCTCAGTTGGCTAAAATCAGAGTATCTGACATGTTCTTGATTTGCCTTGCTGATGACTTCATCTCCCAAAAGGCAGAGAAAGTGAGAACAGAAACTGCTATCCTAATTTTGACCCTCTTCTCAAAAGAATTAGTAGAATAAAAGAGATAGAAAACCTCGAGGAAAAGAAACAATACTGTTTTGGAAGTTAGTGTAGCCATGAAGGAAAGGCTGGGAGTGTACTGACAAATAATCTACATATTGTGAAGACCAGCTTGATAAATATAAGGGTTTATAGGCTCCCTTCTGTGAGATAGAATTCCATAAGGGAAGAGTTGTGAGTGTATTCATTGTCTACTGCTGCTATAACAAATTACTATATAATTCATGACTTAACACAGCACCAATTTGTTATCTCACAGGCTCATGGCTAAGAAGTCTGGATACAGTATGGCTAAGCTGGATTCTTGGTTTAAGGCATCACCTGTTTAAAATTAATGTGTTGTCTGAGCTAGAATCCTACTGGAGACTCGGGAAAATTCCACTTCTAAGTTCATTCAGGTTATTGATCAAATTAATTTCCTTAAAGTTGTAGGACTAATGTCCCTGCTTCCTTGCTGGCTATCATCTGGGTTAGTCTTTATTCTTAGAGGTTGCCTGTGTTCCTTTTCATGCTTTTTATGTCACTCTTTTCAGTAACAGTACCTCAAGTCTCACATTTTAAATATCTCTGACTTCTCTTTCTCCTGTATATCTCTGACTCCATATGTACAAAATTCTCTGCTTTTAAGGACCCTTGTGATTAGATGGGAGTACACAGGGGTCATCCAGAGTCCTTAACCTTCCCTAAGGCCTATAACTTTAATTATATCTGCAAAGTACCCCCTCATTTTTTTTTTAATGTTAAAAGGCAGAGATTAGTATGCGGACATCTTTGGAGGGTCATTTTGCATACTGCAGTGAGGATTTTCTTAAGATTTGTGCTATGCAAAGAATCAAAGTAAGGTATGAAAAAGACAGATGCAATTATCTTTAGCTCACACTTTAAAAGATTATTTACAAAAAGTTTTTAAATACTTAAATTGTAAGGATAGTGTTAGAAAGACAAACACCCTAAATGAGCTGATGCATTAAAAAATGTTAACAAAATATTGAAAGACCATTATATTTATATTTTCAGTAAGAAGATAAAGTTTTTGGCCTGGAGCTGTCTGAGAGAAGGGTATGAATGAATTTCCAAGGGATAAGGGAACTTTTTCCCTTGAGATAAATAATCCTCTTGGTGGAAAAAAATTCACACAAGAAATGTAAGAACTAATTGTTTTATATGCTCAAATGAGCTGTGTCTTGGCCCACTTTAGCTGAATTATGTGCTAGGGCAGTGAAAAGATTTAAGGAAGAAAGCACCAACATGACTTTTAAAAAATAATATTAAATGGGAGAGAATCAAGAAACACAAAGTAAAGCATTGACTGTGTCCTGTTCTGTTTAGTAGTTTAGACACATAGAAATATAGAAAGGATTGCTCAGAAGTATCTGGTCTTTAATCAAGGAGAAGTGTTAGAGAAAAAAAGGAGAGTTAAGACACATTCAAACTTCTCAGAATTCTGATTTCAATGTTTATCAATGGCTACTAACCATGAATACTCATGCGGATGTCATAAATTGATGTTGACACACAAATGAGTCAGATAATATTCTTAAAAAGATATAGGAAAATTGACAGTGACTGAAGACTATTTTTGTTTGAGTTAAACAAAAATACAAAGAAAATATATAGTAAGTTCTGATATAAACCTCTAGTTTCTCTGTGTTAAAAAACTGAAAACCCTAAACCAGTATAGAAAAAAAAAAAGCAAATTTTCTGTGACCTCACCCATAGTTGTTATTTTGGAATTTTGTAATTCTTTAAAAATCTTGCCATGTTCCTCTTCTTCTGAACAATTTGTACTTTGATAACTACTTTTTATTTTAAATTGTAAATAAAAATAATGTATTCATTTTTCTAACAAGTGATTTTTGAATACATGTTATAGGTCAGAGCTGGCTCTAGACAAAATCGTATTCTTTCCTGCATCTTTCCTTGTTTGTGGGATCAATTTTTTTCTTCCTGAAATGTATTCTTCATAATTTCCTTCATTGAGGGTCTTTTGAAGGTGAACTCCCTCAGTTCTTTTGTTTCTGAAAATGTTTCTATTTCATACTCACTGTTAGTTGATAGTTTTGGTAGGTATGAAATTTGGGTCAACTGTTATTTTATTTTAGGTATTGAAAAGTATAATTCATTTGTTTCACAATTTTTTTTGTTGCTTTTGAGTTCTATTATTTACTAATTGCTATTATTTTGTTGATTATCTCTTTTTTCTCATTGGTTACTTCTTATCTTTAGCATTCTGCAGTTTCATTTTGATGGGTCAGAGTGTAGATTTGGCTTTGTTTAATTTTCTTTGAATTGTTTTTATACTTGATTGCTGATACTTTATTGTATGCAAGTCTATAAAGTTGTTAGCAACGTTTTTCCTTGAAAATTTGCCTCCCCCATCCTTTCTACTTGTTAAAATTTATACCTTTAAATTCTTTTGGAGTCCTTAATCTCCATTTACAAAATTTTTCTCTCTTTTTCTCTGCCTGCTACATTTCAGATATTTTCTTCTATTCTAACCTGCATTTTTATTAATTATCCCTTGAACAATATCTGTTCTGGACCAAGCTATTGAGGTTTATTTTTATTTCAATGACTACATTTTCAATTTCTATAAGTTCTTTGACTTCTTTTCCCAAGTTGCCTGGTCTTGTTTTTTTATAGATTGCTTTCTAGTGTCTTCAGTTTTTGTCTGTATAATTATTTTGAATATCCATTTGATCATTTTTTACTATAATTCTCAAGAGTCTAATTACCATATGTATTGCTTTTATTGACTCTCACAATTGTTTTCTTCCCATAATATGGAAATTTGTATATTATACCTATACTTTTTCATGGAAGATTTATCCTCCATTCAGGTACCTATGGGCTATATACACACACATATACACATATATAGTATATATGCATATATATACACATACATATGTAAATTAAATATAAATACATATATATATGAAGTGGAAATTCACACCATAAACTTATATGATGGCAGGACTTTGTGGATTTTTAGGAGGAGATTTCTATTATTATTTCTATCAAATTTTCATTTGTTGGGAATTTAGTAGTCTTTTGGTTGTGAATGTAAGAACCCAAGGTAGCTTACACAGAAGAGTGGGGTATAGTAAAAGATTGCAGTGTTGTTTCATTGAAAACCAGACAGATGGGTTATGGAAAGTCATACAATCAGATACTAGCAGATAGATTATACCCAGCCCATCTTTCTACTTCCCTCCCTCCTTCCCTCCTTTCCTACCTCTCTTCCTTCCTCCCTCTCTCCTTCCCTCCCTCTTTGCAAATTGTTGGAAAAGGGCATATGGTATCAATTCATATGATCTGGAAACTATCATATCATGAAAAATGGAATCTAGAGGACTTCCTTTTTGGATAGATAGAAAATTAAGGAAGGGATAATTATAATTTTGAGAGACTTTGAACTATTTTTGGTGTCATTTAAGCTAACAGTATTCAAATAATTACTAAGCTTATTTAGACAGTCATATGGTAACTGATGTTGTTAGCACATAAACAGACCTATACAGTGAACATGGAAGTTAGAGCAGAAACATTATGAAAAATTTAAATGATGAAACCTAAGAGAAGAAAAGAAATATGAAATGTAGAGAAGCATGAAGAATTTACAATCATAAAGTCTAGGTATTGTAAATGAATGATATCATTTAATCCTATAAGTAGTTGTAAGGGAGATGTAGTCAATGCTTTATTGGTTTAGAAAATGAAGACCTTGATGTTTAGGTTGAGCCAACATCATACAGTTAATAGAAAGTAGAAGTGGCATTTGAATCCAACTCTGACTCCAAAGGTTATCCTAAGAGTATACTGGTTTATTGCAAAGCTATATCATACTTTTGTATGTGTCTATATTAAGATAAAATGAGTTCGTAGTGGTATCTCCAACTCTAATCCATGCCACCTGCAATATTCTGATCACTGTTGACAATCAGGTTCTCTAGTGTCATTAAAATTGTAGCTTTCCAGAAGAGGAACCTAGGATAGCACCTCAACATTAGAGACAAAGTAGGTAATATTAACATCATTAGCAGTAAACCAAATTGCCCCAAGGAGATATCAATTGGGTGTTCTTGGGGACTAGGTAAATTAGAAGTGGATAAGCAAGTGGCTGATGCCACCTACTGCAAAGGAAAAATATCATTGTTCATTGTCTAGATGTGAGCCATTTCTCAGACACAGAGCCCAACAGTTGAAAGGAAATTTCCAAAACTTTTGAAAGCTGTTGGATGCACCATTCAAGCTTATACTGATATTGGGAGTTTAAAAATGCCAGTGACAAGCCCCTATTGGATTGGGGCTTATGGAGTCCAGTTGACAGCTCAGATACTGCTCACTGTAACTAAGGAGTCCAGGGCTAACCTGTGTAGTTATTTGAGAATTTCCCGAGTATCTGATAAGAATATATTAACATCTGGATGAACCGTCATACTGTTTCCATGTGAAGAAAAGCCAAATACCCCTAAAACTATACTACCAAGGCCATGATAATGAATCAGAAACTATACTGCTTGTGAGATGCATAAATGGCAGAGTTGAGTGTCACCCTCAAAGATCAATGAATACAGTGGTGACCCTCATTATATGTCTAATGATATCTGTATATTTATTATATGTTACTAAGCTGAATTAGGTGCAACAACCCCAGAGGACTCCCTTACATAAAGCACAGAGCCTACTGAGGGGTAGTGATGTGCTGGGTATCAGTAGTGGTGGGTACACAGGGGAAAATATACTTGTCAATGCCCGCCCCCCAAAAACAAAACCCTGCAACAACAAAAAATATACCTGTTGCCATCTTCAAATACTGTAGTACCTTGGGGCCACTGGTTTATCTCATGCATAAGATTGAAATTTGGAAAGTGTCTGAAAGAGAAATGCAAAAACCAGGGAGACCCAACATAGACCCTAGTTTGAGCCTGAGACTCTCTGCTGGGACATAACTACTAGCCTCTATTAGCCCCGGGCACAATAGGAGAACTTCAACAATTTTGAGGAAGGCCCTTGAATGTCTAGTGACTCTTGAAGAGCAGAGCCTGGATCTAAGGGAGTTATTGGTCTTCATTCTGAGCTCCAAGAGGACAGAAATGGGTCTGTTTTCCTCATGGTTTTCCCAGTACCAAACACTTAATACATTACTGAAGGATGAGTAAATTGGAACTTGATTGCCCAAAACATGAAAGATTAGTTGATCCATGGCAAAATTTTACTGGAGGGTCTAGTTCCTTAAATAGAAAGTATGTATCATAATATCTTTCTCATAAGTTTTTTTTAAAGATTTTATTCATTTATTTATTTGAGACACACAGAGAGAAGCACAGGCTGTGGGGGCGGGCAGATGGAGAGGGAGAAGCAGACTCCCCGCTGAGCAGGGAGCCCAACAAGGGGCTCTATCTGAGGACACTGAGATCTTGACCTGAGCTGAAGGCAGCCGCTTAACTGACTCAGCCACCCAGGTGCCGCTCTTATAAGATTTTTTAAAAACATTACTGTGCTAAGTTATATAAATGGTTTGGAAGAGTTTCTGACATAGAGATACACTTAATACATATTTGTTGAACAGATGAATGAATAATTGATTAACCCATGTATGAAAGAAAAGTTTTTTAGTTTTTGTTTATAGAGTTTTAATTCATCATTTAATTAATGATTTCTGATTCTGTCATGACTTAAAAACTTAATTTCAGAAATGATGAGTCTCTCTCTGATTTACCCTGGCTGATAATCAGGAGAATATATATATTTTTTTCCTGTCTTTTTTAAAAAAATTTTTCATATTTATCTTAGTGTCAGCACGCAGTAGGTGCTTACTAAATTGTAGTAGAACTCAACTGAATTTATGGAAGTAAAACTAATTGATTATATAGGTAATGCTCTTGCCTTAGAGCTTGCCAGTGTCTGTATAGGAGTTCTTAGGCTTTTCTTATTTGCCCTAAGTGTATAAAGGCCTTGAAGTTTCTTTTTATTTTTCTTTTTTTTCAAAGATTTTATTTATTTATTTGACAGGGGGAGAGAGAGAGAGAGAGAGAGAGCACAGAGAGGGAAAGGAGCAGAGGGAGAGGGAATAGCAGGCTCCCTAGTGAGCAGGGAGCCTGACTCTGGGCTTGATCCCAGGACCCCAGGATCATGACCTGAGCTGAAGGCAAATGCTTAACCAGAGGCCTTGAGGTTTCTGAGAAAAATCTGGGTTTAGCTTCAGTTTTAGAGACTTCCCACTAAAAAACCTAAAAAGAGAATTTAGAGGGGTTAATTTTCTTATGGTTATTTCCAATTTTTCATTTATTTAAATTTAAAAATAGCACTTTCAAAGGCTCAAAAGATTGCAGAAAGCATAACTTAAATATTTTGAAGCATGTAGAAAAATGCTAGCTTTCCTTTTATTCCTAAGTTATATGCATTGTATAACAAGCAGAAATGTATTGGATATTTAATTCATCTGTAGGATTCTCTAATTCATATTAATAAAAACATGCTGAGATTTATTCATGTTGTAGCTTTTCTTGGAAAATCTTTGAGTGCTAAGATTATTCTTTTATACATATACAAAACCCTCAGACTCTGGCATATTTTATCTTAACAGCTACCATTCAAGAAAAATATAGAATTCCTTGACAGCTAAAAGCTAGAAATATCTCTGCAGAGGTTTAGTATATTCTGGAGGATAATAAAAGAAAACCTAAATAATTTTATTTGATTGTAGGGTTAAAATACTCAAAATACATACTTTTCTTGTATTTAAAATGTCATTAGTATGTGAAGCACATAACTGATTTTCTTAAAACGTTGGCCATATTTATCACCTTATAGATGACTGCATTAGGATGACAGCTGTCAGTATGATCTTCTGACATAAAATTAGGAGTCTTGTAATTTCCACTGTAGTCTTAGTTTTCCAAGAAGCTATTGTCATCTTCAGTAATAAGTAGAAACTGGTCCTCACCAGAGGATGTCATGATTTTCTTTTTAAAGTATCACCAAGATTCAACCTGAATATTAACATCAAGCTGAGAGTCTACATTTTTCCTTCCCTAAGAAAAACAGAAAAATAGATGAGTTACAACATGAAGAGTGCTCAGCTGGACAACAGCCTGTACATTCTTTGATTGCTGATGACTAATAGGTACAGCATTTCTCCATCTACTAATTTAAAAACACCGTTTCAATAACAAAGCTTTTAATAAGCTAAGTTATTTGCATTGTATAACAAGCAGAAATATACTGGATATTTAATTTATCTGTAGGACTCTCCATTTCATATTAATAAAAAATTGCTGAGATTTATACATTTATCTAGATAAGATGCTTTCCTTACATAGAAATCCTGAACCAAAGGCAGTGGCCCCTAGCTTTTGATGGTTGTAATAATCCTTGCTTTTCAGTTTCATTAATCTGGAATGGAGAGCCCTTTTTGGCAAATGGGATTTGTTTCTATGGAGTCTCACCATCAAACCTGTGAAAAATATCAATGTACCATGCACTGAATTATCTGGAAAGGTAGAATATGTTCCAAGAGTCAGTGCTTTAGCTCTTTGTCTCCTTTTCTTGTTGTGAATTCTGATGCTGAAAGCCTCCACATTCAAAATGTTTTCAACCGCCAATTGTTGCACACTGTATGCTTCTTATTATTTCTTTTGAAATTGAAACTGGTTATAATATCGCTAATTGAACTTTTAGTTTATTTGTGCTCTTTTGAGCTATTTTGATGTTGTGAGCATGTAGTATACATTGTTAATGAAGAATGCAAAGCAGTGGTCTCACAGACCTTGCTTGTTGAGTTCCATTGCTACTAAATGCAGTAGGTGTGTGTGTGTGAGGGGTGGTATACAAAAGGGAAGAAGACTCATTGATGTCATCTTCTGGAATAATTCTATCAACTCAACCAAATGCATAATACACACATCGAGGTATACCTAACATTAAAGGTATGTAGGTCTACACAGAAAGTAATAAAGTCTACATGAACAGTAGAAAAATTAGTATCTATTTAAAACAGATTAGTAGACGACAAGGCAATTCTGAGCAGGTATTGGTATGCTACATGACTTACAGATTTCATGATCATATTATTTTTAGGAAATTTTCATCATTATTTTGGGCCATTCATCATTGAAATAACCAGAAAAGTACAGCTGTAGTGACCTAGATGTCTGTTGACATTTAATTTGGAAGAATTTTAAGATTAAAATTGCATTTATACATCTAATATTGGCGTGTGTGTTAAGAATTAGGTGGTCTCCTAACTTCCGTAACTCTTCAGTTGTATCTGCACACATTTGCTGTCCTTCGGTGACAGTTCTCCTCCACCCCCAAGCTTCAGTCCCTTCCTTAGCAGAAGGTATTTACGAAGCATTAGGGCAGTGGCTTGGCATCTAAGTACTTCTGCAGTTATTCATGCTCTAATGTTTATTCCAGACCTAGTATCTGAGCTCTTGTCTGGAGTCCCTCTCTGTGATGTGGGTGCCTGTGGCAGTATTTGCTTCAATTCCATTCATATTGAATTTAATGCAGATCTCCTACTATATTTCCTGGACATGTTATGTTTTGCACCTCTTGGTCCCTGTATTAGTGCTGCCATAACAAAGCCCCACAGACTGGGTGACTTAAACAACAGAAATTAATTTTCTCACAGTTCTGGAGGGTTTAGGAAGTTTAGGATCAAAGTATGGGCAGGGTTGGTTTCATCTGAGGCCTCTTCCTTGGCTCGCAGATGGCTCTTTTCTTTGTGTTTCCACATGGTCTTTCCTCTGCACACATCTATGTTTTAATCTTCTTTTCTATTGGATTAGAGCACACCCTGACAAGCCCACTGAATTACAATTTAATTGCCTCTTTAAGGACCTTATCTATAATCACATTTCACACTGCAGGTTAGGACTTCAACTTGGCAGAGGAACAGATTCAGCCTATCAGAGTTTCTTCTCATTACAACAGAAACAACAATTATTAATATTTTTATGGCTAGCATTTGTTGAGTGCTTATTATGTGCCTACCACTATTCTAGCTTCTTCGCATGTACTGCGCCATAAAGACTAGAGCTCTGACGCCACACCTCAGGTCTTTGACCTGTGACATGAGTCTTGTTCCTACTGTCAGATTCTCTGACATTAGCGGGTTGATACCTGACTTTGCAGAGACAGGGCTGCCTACTAGTTATGAGTATGGACTCTAGAGATGGGCAACATGGATTTTTGTTCTAGTTCTGCCCTATTGGCTCTTTGACCTTGGGCATGATACTAACCTCACTGTACTTCAGCTTTCTTATCTGCACAAATGGAGAAATAAAGCTAACTATAGGGTTGTGGGTGATGAATATATGAGTTTACTACAGGTAAGGCACTTATGGTTTTGCTGCATGTGTGACTGGCTCAGTGAAACACTGAAATAATGCACTCTGCCATAATGCGATTTTGGATCGAATGTAATTCTCAGCCAGCCCCCATCCTCTGTAGCAGCCTTATGCCAGTTATTTCTTTAACTTCATAAAGTGTAACTTCACATTGTACAGGTCATTTTTTTGGATCTCACATATGGTGTCATGATGGAGTTTCACTATACTTGCTGTCTTTTGACTCTTGTTACTATTTCATTTTTTCCTGCCACTGGGATTCCTGCTTCTGTTCCATACTTGCCTTTGGTAACCTCTCTTGTTACCTTTGATGTCAGTTTCATCTGCCGGAATTGACACCTAACCCGCTATTTGAATACTATGCCAGCCTTACTGTGCTTCTGACTGCTGCCTGTATTGAATATGTCTTGTTTCTCAGCTGGCTTGGTCATCTGGCTCCTATATCCCCTGCCTACAATAAAACTTGAGTCCTTAAGATTCATCATCTGTTGCAAATCATTTTGCTATCTATGTACAAATCCAAATAGCCAGTAGATGACCATGTTTATTGGAGTGATAATGGCTGTAGTGTGTCTGAATGTGTCATTCAATAGTTAGCTGTCAAAAAAATTCTGTTGCCTTATTCAAGAAGTTGTGTGCATGGTAGCAGGACACTTGGGAACTGCTATAGTACAAGAGTTAAGAGTACCACCTTTGGAGTCATACTGATGGATCTGAATACCAGCTCTACCACTCACTAGCTGGATGATTTTGGCCTTTGTTTCCTCATCTGTAAAACTGGACTGAATAATTACATGTCCCAAGTACTCTACAAACATTATCTTATTTGATGCTCACAACAATTCTCTATATTAGGTGTATCATATCTCATGTCATAATTCAACCAGAGTAGACCCTGCCATTCTTTCTATACTTCCTTGCCATTTTCTTTTAAAATATCTTCTCTATTATTTGGATGCTCAGATATTTATGAGCTTCCTGGACAGGGTAAGTACATTATGTTCTGTGTCATGCTACAACCAGCTCTTACCCCAGGTAATTAAAAAATATATATGTTTTGAGTAAGTAAATTGATAACTTTCCTGAAAGTGATTTTATCATGAATCTGTCATGGCAATTAGAAATGATTGTATTTTTTCACTTTTTCTAACAGAACAGTCAAATTGGGAAAGTTATAGAAATCCCCTTAAACAAGAAGCATGATAGCAAAAGACACTAACTGCAAGAGAGCATTGTTTCCAATAGGTCCTATTTGGACTTTCTTTTCTGCAAAAATGTTATAAGGCTTTAAAAAAAAGGTCATTAATGAATTGACACATTCTACATTCAATTTTGAATTATTTTTTTAAATGACTTAGTGGAAATCCCCTTTAAGAAAAGCAACCATAGTGGAAATGCCACACGGTAGAAAAAGGCAGATAGCACCAGACCTATGATTAGAACCTTGGTCCTACAACCTTAAAAAAGTATAATATTGATAGATCTTGAGAAGAATGGCCCTTAAAGCTTCGTATATGTTGTACAGATTTGTTCTAGTATAGAAAAGATGTCAGACTTGCCTCATTTAAGTTTACTGCCTCTGATGTAATTAAGTTCATCTGCGATTTATATATTTGAAGTACAGTCACTTTTAGGTCATTTCTGCTTGTAACTGCTTCATTGAAACACTCCCAATTATGGCAATGCAGCCATTCAGTTTGTTCTTGGTTGCATTCATTGAATACATGAGTGAATTATGTTATGTAAACAAAATTTCATTTAGAATTCATTGGAATGGAACCTAAGCTGAAACACAAGGGAACCTGCTATGACACATGGGACCTAGAAGCCTTATCTTTCCCATTGAGAAGATGATTGTAGGGGTAATTGTAGGGATGACCAGATTTCCTGTTACTCCTTCTTTTCTTTCCTCAGTATCACCCCATTTCAGTATATCAGACTTTCCTGAAAATATGGGTTTAATATTATATCATTGAAAATAGCTTTGAATTAAATATTAAGTACTCTTTCTTCTAAAACATTCCCTTTAGTCACATGAAAGTTCTCCTCTGGTTACTTTGTTGTATTGTCTCTCTCTTTCCTACTTTCCCCCGTGCACTGCTCCCCAGTACCCCAACCTCCCTGTCTCAGTCTGTTCCTCTTTCCCCAGCTTCTTTTTACCTTCCTCCTCTCCTTGTCCTTCCCTCTCTTCTCTCTTCCTCCCTTCTCTGCATTCTTCTCTGCTCTCTTCCATCCTAAAATCTTCAGTGATTTATTATGAAGTACCATTTAGCTATGTTTTTTTATCTATTTCATTATTGTATAACCTAGATTCAGCTTCCTCCCTAATAAGGCTACATCCCTCTAGCAAATTTGGAAACAGGGAATTTTGCCTCACATCTGCTGCTGAATCAGTTTTATATTGCAGCTGCTAATCTTACTGCCTAGCTCTCTTCCTCCAAGTGATGTTTCAGGTAGATACTGTCCCATACAAAGATGCTCCCCTTTTTACAAGCAACTAGGGTATCCGTGTTGCAATAATAATATATTTTTCTTGGTAGACTTAAAAAAATCTTGTTCTACTTTCTCCTTTCATGTGTTACTACTTGACCTTGATATTATCTAGTCCAGTGTTTGCTCCTCTGTATACTGAATCAGGATATTTCTAGTTCTTATTCTATTTCCACATCATTGTAGCAGTTGGTATTTAATATGCATTTATGTTTCTTGTTAGAGGAAAACACAGATGATTTATTATATGCTTCTGGTCTCTTCATTTTTTTCTCCTAACACTTTAGCTTTGGAAAATAGCATCAGTATTTAGAATCGCTAAGGAAATGTTGAAAAACAAAAATAAAACTGGGGGCATCATGTTACCTGATTTCAAGCTTTACTACAAAGCTGTGATTACCAAGACAGCATGGTACTGGCATAAAAACAGACACATAGACCAGTGGAACAGAGTAGAGAGCCCAGATATGGACCCTCAACTCTATGGTCAATTAATCTTCTATGGGCAAATAATCTTCGACAAAACAGGAAAAAATATACAGTGGAAAAAAGACAGTCTCTTCAATAAATGGTGCTGGGAAAACTGGACAGCTATATGCAAAAGAATGAAACTTGACCATTCTCTTACACCGTACACAAAGATAAACACAAAATGGATACAAGATCTCAACGTGAGACAGGAATCCATCAGAATCCTAGAGGAGAACATAGGCAGTAACCTCTTCGATATCAGCCACAGCAACTTCTTTCAAGATATGTCTTCAAAGGCAAAGGAAACAAAAGAAAAGATGGACTTTTGGGACTTCATCAAGATCAAAAGCTTCTGCACAGCAAAGGAAACAGTCAAAAAAACAAAGAGGCAACCCACGGAATGGGAGAAGATATTTGCAAATGACAGTACAGACAAAAGGTTGATATCCAGGATCTATAAAGAACTCCTGAAACTCAACACACACAAAACAGACAATCATATCAAAAAATGGGCAGAAGATATGAACAGACACTTCTCCAATGAAGACATACAAATGGCTATCAGACATGAAAAAATGTTCATCATCACTAGCCATCAGGGAGATTCAAATTAAAAGCACCTTGAGATACCACCTTACACCAGTTAGAATGGCCAAAATTAGCAAGACGGGAAACAACATGTGTTGTAGAGGATGTGGAGAAAGGGGAACCCTCTTCCACTGTTGGTGGGAATGCAAGTTGGTGCAGCCACTTTGGAGAACAGTGTGTAGATTCCTCAAGAAATTAAAAATAGAGCTTCCCTATGACCCTGCCATTGCACTACTGGGTATTTACCCCAAAGATACAGATGTAGTGAAAAGAAGGGCCATCTGGACCCCAATGTTTATAGCAGCAATGGCCACGGTCGCCAAACTGTGGAAAGAACCAAGATGCCCTTCAATGGACGAATGGATAAGGAAGATGTGGTCCATATACACTATGGAGTATTAAGCCTCCATCAGAAAGGATGAATACCCAACTTTTGTAGCAACATGGACGGGACTGGAAGAGATTATGCTGAGTGAAATAAGTCAAGCAGAGAGAGTCAATTATCATATGGTTTCACTTATTTGTGGAGCATAACAAATAGCATGGAGGACAAGGGGAGATGGAGAGGAGAAGGAAGTTGAGGGAAATTGGAAGGGGAGGTGAACCATGAGAGACTATGGACTCTGAAAAACAATCTGAGGGGTCTGAAGGGGTGGGGGGTGGGAGGTTGGGGAAACCAGGTGGTGGGTATTGGAGAGGACACGGATTGCATGGAGCACTGGGTGTGGTGCAAAAATAATGAATACTGTTATGCTGAAAAAATAAAAAAATAAAAAAGAAATTATGAAACAAAAACTTAAGCACAAAAAGGAAATGGGTCCTGGCTAATAACTAGTAAATGGTCTATTTACTTTTTACTTCTATTATAGAATTATAATAACTTCTCTAACATCTGAAATGGCATGACTCTGAGAACTAAAACAACTTTAAGGTTATAAGCTGTAGACATATCAAACTTATATCCAGAAATCAACTCATCATTTCCCACTACAAGTTGTTTTTCCTTCTTGGTTTCTATAGGACCACTATACAAGTCCTCTTGGCCAATCATTACACATGAGATCATCCTTGACATTGCTCTCTCCTTCACTTCTTAAATTTAAATCTTATCCAGTGTCTGTCTATTCTAACTGTTGAATATCTTTTGAATCTCTTGAATCTTTTGCCAGTCTCTCCATACTGATAGCACCTTGTACCAACCTGCTAACTACTGTCTCCATTTCTAATCTTGATTCTGTTTACTCTTTTCTTCACATTGCAGAAAGAGTAGTGTTTCTGTTGTAACTGTCTGAGTGGGTTCTTCTTTTGCTCAACTCAGTGGATCTTAGTTGCTTTTTTGATATAATCTAAAGTTACCTGGCAAATACAACAGGCCAACAGTCTGTGTGTTCAATTTTCCTTTTTCCATTACAAAGTATCCCTGGTTTCTAATGGCTTACTGTGGTGTCAGAGATATGGATTCCATCTAGATTCTAAGGATTCAGCAGGAGATGTGGGTGAGGCCAGTCAGTTCTTTCCTGTACCTAGCTTTCATGTGACCTAAATTGACCAACTGAAGTGAATCTGAGGATATTTCTGGAAATACGACTCACCGTCCTTTCTTGTTTCTATTTTGGATATGAAAAAGGAAGTGAATAGGTCTAGGAGATACTGATAGACAATTTGAGATAATCAGTGCAAGCTGGGGTGCCAAGGATGAAATCTTGGTGAGGGATTGGACCTGGGAAAAGAAAAGAATAAACAGGGTCTTAATCTGTTTGTACAGTCATCGCAGGACTTAGACGGATTTTCCTGTTACTTGGTACTGAAAACATCTGCTAAAAACATCTTAACTTATACCTCTCCCGCCTCAATTTAATCTCTATGATGGAATTGTATAGAATTTCTTTTGGGTCATTCTTTCTCTTATCTCTGGGTCATTGCATATATGGTTTCTCCACGTTGAGTAGTTTACTCTCTTTTCTGTTCACCTCTCAAAAACTTGTCTAATTTCCAAGTATCTTTTAGATCTGAATTTGATTTTAGAAAGCCTTCCTCCACTTTCAGAGTTGGTACCACTGTTGTGTTTTCCTTTCTTACAGTATTCATGATATTGGTTCCTATTTGTCTATTTGTCTGTACCTTCAGTAAACTATAAGCTTTGCCATGATAGGGACCATGTCCACATTGTTAATTACTCCATCTTTGGCACCCAGTTCAGTGCATGGCACATGATAACAATTGGTTCGTTCATTCATTCATTCATTCATTCAGTAAACATTTATAAATTACCTCATATGAACCTGGGACACTGCTAAGATCTGGACATAAAATAGAGTATATTACAGAGAGAGTCCTCTTGTGGAGTTCATATTTTAAAGGGTAGGTAGGGACAGAATGCCACTAAAACAATACATATATAATAGGTTAGATGGTGGTAACTGCTATGAAGATGAATAAATCAGGGAAAGCAGAGTAAATGAATGAATAAATGTGAAGCTTTTGTTTTATGTTGACAACATAATAAAATTTGAGAAACTTAATTTTTCTGGTCTTTTAAACAGTTCCTAGCAATTATTTTTTATAACGAATGATTTACTTTTCAAAATAAATGACCAGCATTTGAAAGATCATTGTTTAATTGTCACCTATAAACACCTTAAACCTCCCCCAACTCTACATTTTTTAGTGCAATAATTTTGCCAAGTAATGTTTCTAAGAATCTGTTAACCAACTTCTTAGCCTTTTATTCATTGTGTTTGAATAGTTCAGGTTATTATTAAAGTATAGGTTATGATAACTTAAAATAATAAAACCTAGAGAAAATTTATAATCTTTAAATTCCTCAATCATACGTTTGAACAAGTTGTCAGTTTAAAATTGTCTTTAAAGTGATTTCTCAGAGTCAATTTTTTGTTTTCTTTCCAGAATCATGAATTATAAATTACAGTATAGAAGAACCTATGAGACAACTTTTAATAACAGGGAGTTCATAACATCTTTGAAGTGGCTTTAAGTTACCTTAATTTCAGCTTTTGAGTCCTGATACATTTTTTTGAAACTGGATACAAATACTATAATAAAGGAAAGATATTTTTGTTGTTATTTTTATGACTACTAACTGACCTTTTAAAAAAGATACCAAAAACTTACATTTCTTACTTAAATTACTGTTATTTGTAAATACAAGTTTCTAACCTGGCAGTAACATTTTGCTTCTCCTACATGTATTTCTTTTAAAATGTATGTATATAATTATGGATTTTTAGTTTTCTTTAGAAGTTCCACTTTTCCTTATAATATTAACAAAGAAATTTAACCTATAATATTTTTGTCATTTTACTTAAAAAGTGGTAGAAAAATTATACTTAATCAATACTTAATGATTATTAATAATTAATGACTGAGCCACCCAGGCATCCCTAGAATATATTTTTGAAAGATTTCTATATATATAAAATTTATGAGAGAAAAATAATCTTTAAGACATAGTATGAGAGTATTAGCTGAATTGCACATCATCTGAAATGCAAGTATATAGGTAAAGTAATTATAAATTACTGAAAATATATGTATTTATGTCAATTTTGATTACTTTTTCTTATATACCAATTTGATTTAATAGTATGTGTATGTGTGTGTGTGTGTGTGTGTGTGTGTGTGTGTGTGTGTGTGTGTATCATTTTTGACTGCTTGAAGTTAGCTGAGGCATTACCAATGTGCATTTCTATGAATGGTTTGCTTCAATTAATACCAAGATAGATTTGCTATTGTTCCTTTCAACTAAATGCGTTGTTGGTGGCATGTTTCTACTTTAGTTCTGTTACTTTACTAATGTCATTTCTAGAAGCAGTCATACTTACTGTCAAAGTTTAGTAACTTGTGTTTCTAGCTAATTAAGTAAGTGAACAACTGAGTAATTCTACATGCAACTTCTTGACTTCTCTTAAGGAAATGAAGAGTCAAGTCAAAACCCTGGGGATATAGGTTCAGCTGGCCCTCAGTGCTCACTTCTAAAATTTTTGATGAGTCATGATTAGACTTCAGTATCTTTGTGTATCATATAAATAGCTAAAAATATTTTGGCAATTATTTTGAGTTCCATGACATAAAAGACCAGGATTCTACACATAATGAGTTGAGACTGGAGCCGGAGCAGCTGGCTTCTTAAGGTTTCTAACATGGGATTCAGGGCAATGTTCATACTTGTGGTCATTCAAAGAATGGGAAAGGGTGATAAAAAGAAAACTATATAGAGGTAGGATTGTGTTGGTTACGAATTTGTTAGACCCTTAGTACATAAATGAGGAACCAATAAATAATTAAATTTATGAATGAATTAATGAAGCTAAGAGAAGCGATTGTGTGCCAGTCATTTGAGTTATGAGGAGGCTTCTGAATTTTATCCTGACAGAATTGGGGAACCACTGAAGGATCTTAAAGAGGAGATAGATGGGCAAGTTTTGTATCGTAGAAAGATTATCTGATGGCAAAAGGATTGAACTGGTGGCAATAAGACTAACTAGATGGCGATCCAGGCAAAAGATGTAGTTTGTTAATAAGTATGGTTAGAATGGAATGTGATTCTGAACATATTAATTAGAAAGGCATTTGGCTACAAGTAATAGAAAACCCAGCGTACAGTGACAAATGTCTAGTTTATTTTTTAAACAGACAGGTGCCTGGAAGTAGATGGTGTCTAATTTTGGTTCAGGCGCTCAGTGATGTAAAGACCAATTTTTTGTGATTCTTTGGGAAATCTCATACTTGTTCCCACCTGAATACAAAAATTTTAAAGAAAAATGAGCAGGACAATGGATGAAAGGAAGAAGGTTGTACTAGGTACATATGTTGTGTTTCATCATGAAGAGAAAATGTTTTCCAGAAACTTCTTCAGCAGACTCTTCAAAGTCTTTTAATCCAGACACAGATCCCATGGCCATCCTGGGTTCACGAGAGATTGGGAAATCAGGAGAAAACATCATTATGATTGAGTATCATGATCCATCACTGGGGTGCTATATAGTAGCTTCCCTAAAAAATCATGATTCTGTTAACGAAGGGGAGAATAGGCACTAGCAAGAGAATGAACAGTATCATCCACAGTTAACTATTTTGACTCCAGCCAGTGGCACAGTGAAATAGGAGGTTGTGGCTCCCTGTGCTTGGGTGTAAATGTGCGCTTCGTGGGCTGATTCATGGTCATGACTGTTTATGATAGTCCTAATTAGTGAATATATAACCAAAAGGAATGGGCAAATTCAATTAAAAATAAAATTTCTCAAGCAATTTAATTTTCCTTATCTTCTACTTTTATTTGTAGCATCCACACACACGACCTGCACCCACCAAAGCATCTCTCTCCCTCTTTAGCCAGGCTGCTATAGAGCTTTTTTGTTCTGTGGCAATAAAATGAACGATTTTTGTTTCAATTAGAGGGAGCTGAAATTATAGATGTTAGAACTAGAACGCCAAAGGATATCATACTACTGACTTGCATTTAGATTTTTTATTTTCCAGATATTTTATGATTTTATACTTTTTTCATCAAGGCAGTGGATTTTCCTTGTAGCAGTAGCTCCTCTACAGGAGTAAAATCATGTGATTATGCAGGCTTGCACAGTGTGCTTCAGACCTTTGGCAGAAACTGCTGAAAGGACATTAACTCCAGGGAGCCTTCATCAGGCTTGAAGAGCTTTGGCATCTGGCATGTTAATCAGGGATTTTTGTAAAGTCAGTGAAAACGAAGTATCTCCCATGTATTCTTAATTTGTGTAAGAAAATTGAATACCATGGACCTTTAAATGTTACCAATTTAGCAATAGAATAACAGTAATCAAGCTCTTTGTCTATTGAACTGAAGGTACTTTTGTGTTTCCCTAAGATGTATAGAGAAGACCTTGCTTCCTACTACTGTGCAATACATACAACTTAGTTTATCTCTAAGGAAAAATTGAATGTCATAAGCAGTTTTGTTGTGCAGTGATTTTTTGGTTAGAAGCTACAAAATATGCACCTAAAATACATAATCAGAAAAAAGAAAAGCTAACTATCTTAGCCAGTGGAGTTAAATTTATGCCACATTTTCTACTATTATGTTTTCTATTTTCATATTTTATATTTATATATTGTAAATTTTTACTGTCATGTACTATAAATGAATACTAAGATGCAAATAGCTTTGTCCTATTCCATAATGTTTTTACATGTTAAATTATAGGCTAAATGAAAATATCCCACTTGTCTGGAAAATGAACAAAACAATCAACAATGTAATTCTTAGATTCCTTGAATTCTAGGTTACAGAGATATTTTGAGAGATCAGCTTCTTAAACCTACTTATTCTGAGATAAGGAAATACAAAACCCTGTTCATTTAGTTGCTTGTTCAAGATCTCACAGCTCACTAGGGGAGGTCAGTAGTATCATCACAGGCTACTAATATTCCATGTTTTCTAATGATTCCAAATTCATTTTCCTAAATATCTAGATAGAGTTATTGCTCAAACCAGGAAGTCTTTCGACTGTAACCTGATATCAGATTGATGAAATTGGTCTATTATGCACCACAGAGCCCCTTAGGTAGTTACTCTTTGAACCTGAATTTGCAGAAGGATGGAATCTGTGAAAGGAGGAGAGATAGTTGACTGAAAATCATTAGAGTTTTATGCTATTCATTCATTAACATAATAGACACATAGATAGTATTTGTCAAGTGTCATGTGCTATTTGAAGAACAGGGGCTATAATAGTATACAAGGCAGAGAAAATTCTTGTTCCATAAACATGCTTCCTCACCTGTAAAATACTACGCATAACACATATTAAGCATTCAATAAATGCTATTTTCCTTTACTCTCACCATCCTTATGATTAGATCTACATTGAAGAATATAAATTTAGTGTCTAAAATGGGCCTGAATAAATCTCCTATCTAAGGAATCTCTATCCAGAATCTAATTCTGTTAGAGATACAGAGTAAGTAATTACTAAAAGTTAGTAAGATAGGGGTGCCTGGGTGGCTCAGTGGGTTAGGCCTCTGCCTTCGGCTCGGGTCGTGGTCTCGGGATCCTGGGATCGAGCCCCACATCAGGCTCTCTGCTCAGCGGGGTGCCTGCTTCCCTTCCTTTCTCTCTCTGCCTGCCTCTCTGCCTACTTGTGATCTCTGTCGAATAACTAAATAAAATACTTTTTAAAAAAGTAAGATAGCAATATCTGGATATTTTTTCCTATAGATAGGGACATAATTGAGTCTTTTCTAGGCTTTCTACTATTTTATGAGTAAGACCAATAAATCCCATGGACACTAGCCCTTTGTCTATGTCTTTTGCCATTTGTCTGATGATTAGAAGCAATGATGTGGGACAAAATGTTGATGTATTAGGCATTTAATAAATCTACAGATGGTTCTGATAAAAGCCTGATGAGTAAGGAAAGCAAATTCAAAAGCAGAATGAGTGTTTATTTCCATGACGTTGTTTTACTGCCTTTTTCCTGAAGGAAGAGATCTAATGTAGTAATCCAGTCTGCCATTGTCTCCCTGACTGATTTCATTGAAACTTAATAACATCCTGAGGGACTGGAGTTAGTTACCACTTCTGAAACACTGGGTGACAGTGGTAGTAGAGAGATCAGTCTTCATGAAGGCAGTCCCATAGCATTATGCCCATACATAGTCTGTGCTTGTGCACCATGGCCACCCCTCTTATTTACAAGCCCACTGAGCAAGCACTAGGTTTCTGAGAAGAAGGCTCACCTATATCCACAATGGATGAATATATGCATCTGATTATTAATGGTCTACTTCATTGTGAGAGTGTTCTGTTGAGTTTTCTCCTCTAATGCTCTTAGTCACAAGTCTAACCTTGTTTCTTATAAGCCACTGATCACCAGCCAAGTATTCTATAGCCACAGCCCAATAATTGCCATAACTCCTTCTTCTAGGCTATCTATCTTTGCAGGCAAAGTGGACAGTGAGATACATGATTAATATTTTGCTTGCTGAAAGGATTTCCTTTAGTCCTTGACCTTCAGAGTCTTTTAGAATGTGGCTAAAATAGCCCACTTTTGAATCTGTGTCTCTAGAACGATTAGACCATTAGAAAATTAAGGTATTCCATCTATCTGTTTGTCTAAGTCATATCGTTTTAATTATATTTACTCTAAGACAAATTTTGAGAACTAATATGTACTTCCTCTCAGGATTTTTCTTTAAAAATATCATTGCCGGGGCACCTGGGTGGCTCAGTGGGTTAAAGCCTCTGCCTTCGACTCAGGTCATGATCCCAGGATCCTGGATCAAGCCCCACATCGGGCTCTCTGCTCAGCAGGGAGTCTGCTTCCCTTCCTTTCTCTCTGCCTGCCTCTCTGCCTACTTGTGATCTCTGTCTGTCAAATAAATAAATAAAAAAAAAATCTTAAAAAAAATATCATTGCCTATCCTTGCATTGTTCTTTTTCTATGTGATTTTTATATTAATTTAGGAGGACCGGTTAGTTTTATTGTATAACTCATCAGTTACTTAAGACTTACTTTAAGACTTTTAATTAAGTTGAGTATGTATGTTGCCCACATTTGAAGGCCCTCCATAATATCAGGACCTCACTCAACTATTTAGCTTTGCCTTAATGATCAGACTTTTTCCCTGAGACTTACCCAAATGACTATTTAAATGAATAACAGCAATAAAATATTGTGGACTTACTGTGTGCTAGTTGCCAAGTAGTTAGCAGAGTTGGTGATAAAATACTCCCTTCTAGAAATTTGTGATGTAGTAGAGGAAATTTGTTAATTCACAAATAACAATGGCACAAGCTAGTCTCTAATAAATGGTCCATAGTAAAGATGTGAAAGAAGTATAAATCCAGCCGGCCCATTCTGTTTCTATCACTTTTCTAATGTTTATCCATTTTCAAAGCCTAGCTCAAAATCATCTTCTCCATGAGGTCTTCTCTCATGACCATAATTCATAATGATCTCCTTTATTGCAATATTCCATATTAACTGCATTACTAACATTTATTGAATTTCCACTTCATGTTAGATATTGCAATATGTACTTTAAAAAATTTTATTCCCCAGATTTTACATAGGAGGGTGTATTACTATAATTCTCATTTTATTGATGAGGAAACAGATACTCGAAACATTTCCTTCCTCCAAAATCATGTAATTAATAACTGATGGAATTAGAATTTGACCTATATTTGTTTGGCTTCAATGTTCAAACCTTTTCCAACATATTTCTTCTCTACTCAGATTAACACTAATCTATATGTCTTATTTTCTTAGCTTCTCTTTGAGCCGTGTATATTATTTTATTTCCTCAACGCCCATTTGACAATAAAATTCTGTCAACATGTTGGCTGCATTTATTCAGCATCATAGACAATTCTTCTACATGTTTAACAAATTGTGTGGTTCATCTCTCCCTTAAAAGAAAATCTCCCATTTTACCTTGAGAATTTCTCAGTTACATATCTTTATATTTTATCACTAGGTGAGCCTATAGAGTAGTGAGATTATAAAGTGAATCATAAAGGTTGCAGTTTAAAATGTAGTGAGAATCACATTTTGACCAACTATACATGACACTTAATTTTATCTAAAATATTCATCTTCTTTATTTTTTATTTAGTCAGTGTTGGCTAACCGCCAGTGTTACTGTCTCTCTGCTATACTGGCAATACTGTGCTAAATAAGTGGGGGTTGATGGGAGCACACAGGCAGAAAACCCACTCTAATTTTTAGTATTCCTGGAGAATGTGATGCCTAAACTGAGCATTAACTAAACAAACAGAGGAAGAGCATTTTAAACAAATGGGAAAAGTACATGTAGAAGCTCAAGATTAGGAAGAACATGTAGAATTTTTGAAGCAGAGAATATATGGGTAGGTGTGGTTGAGACTTGAGAGTGTGTGACAGGTGATGGAGAGAGAAGAGGGCTGAGCTGTATGCAGGGGAAGGCTTGTACAGCATTTGGAAAGTTTGGACTGTCTTGAAGTCGGTGAACAATAGCCAGGAGATGTCAAAGTAGAGTGTGATACTCAGAAGTGCGTTGTAGAAGAATTACTTTACTCTTGCTGCACTTTGGAAGTAACATTGGGTTGGGGAAAGTGATAAGATTAGAAGCAGATTTCTCAGTTCAGTGGACAAATGGAAAGATACTGTGGTGGAACTGGCAGGACGTGGTGATTGAGTAACTGCAAGGATTCAGGAGTGTAGCCAACTAAAAACAGTGGACCAACCATGTGCAATCCGAAGTTACAGGATTTTGAAGAAAATATTAAGGAATAATAAGTGCAGAGATGATTATAATCATAGGAGTTCTTTCCTGGTAAGTTGTATAGTACAAATGAAGTATTTTATAAACAGAATTTAAAAATAATTTCTAAGCACATCAAATGTTAAAGTGACCTTCAGATGTGATCAACATTAAAGGCTCTTGGAAGATTTGTTGAAGCTACAGTTTGCTCTATTCTTGGCTTTATTTACAAACAGTATTTACTTAGCTAAAGATTTTCAGGAAAACAGCAGTTTTCCATGATACACGGTGGTTTGGGCTAATTCAAACCTAATCAACTGCTCATTTTAGTACTTACATGACAATGTAGAAGGCATTGTAATATTTTAAAATGCATGTATTTTATTTCAGTTGTATGTTCTTGCTGTCAAATTATATTAGTACTACTTGGAAATCCCTTTATCTTACTATTCATTTCCTCATTGCTACCAAACTTTGAATCTTTCCAAACTGTTGCATTAACATTCTTTATTCCCTCAGATTTCTCTGTTATCTCTATAGGTAAAATGCACAAGATGAAAATTAAACTAAAATTAGACATAATCAAAACATGATTTCATTGAAACTCAGTACATATTCTCTAATGAATGGAAATCTTTTGTGTTGTTGTGCACTAATGTCTTAAGAACAAAATAAATTCCACAGAAAAATTGCAAATAAGTATAAAAGGAAATGAATGAACTAATTGTAATGAGAGGACAAATAATCTGTGAATATTTCTATGTTGTTTAATTGGCAGTGCACTCTTGTGGTGTCAATATTACTCAGTGATTTAGTCCAAGTTACTGTTATTTGAAGTAATTCTTATTCTGGGATGCAATAGAAGGCAAATACTGGTGGGTACAGTAAGACTAATTAGAATTTTTGCATCTTATTAGTGGGTTAAATTTGTTTTTGATATTATATTTATATCCTACCTTTGTTCAAGAATATTTGACTATTTCATTTTACAAAACAGTTAAATATTCTTTATATTTTTGGATCTTCCCAGTAATTCTTTTAGGACATCATTTTTATTCTCATTATATAAAAGAAAATTGAGACTTTGTGAGGTTCAGTGGCTTTTTTTGACAACACCATACTGGTAAATACCAGAGATGGCCCTCAAACTTAGATATTCTGGCTCTAAATCTTGTCCTTTTCCTATACCATCATCATCATGCTAAAAAAAAAAAAATGATGAGTTGTAGTGGCTCATTTCTAATTCTACAACATCCACTGAATGCTAATTAAGTGCTGAGTGTTAATTACATACAGAACTGATCAAGGTTTCTGAGGCTAACAGCAGGATCTCTTCTTAGATATGAATAACCTCAATACTTCATAGGATATGCTACTTCATTTCCATTTTTGTTGAGTGTGCATATTCTTCAGTAAAGAATTTTCTCTTATTAATTATGTCCATGAAAGCAAAAGAAATGTCATCCACTGTGAAAAGTGTGAAGAATCAAACTCCAATCCAGATTGTTTTCATTAGATACTGGTGGTGGGATGGAAGATGATGGTCTCTACTGGTAACTAGCCTGCAAACACAGGTGTTCTTGTTTTTTGTTTGTTTTTGCTTTGGTACTAAATAAAAGAGTCTAATGAGTCCAAAACCTATGTACAGCCATCTGCCATTGTCTGATTTTATATAGCTTTGTTCAGCTAGACAACAAACATAGTATACTTAGTTGCCATATATCACATGAACTAGTGGGATATTCCAAGTACTACACTTAAAGTTACCTCTCTTTAAGTGAAAAGGACATAACTTTTTGAATGGTGTAAGAGCTCAACTCTGAGAATCTTTTTATAAATAAGGAAAAACAAATACATTTTTCTAACTGGCTTCTAAATAGTTTGGGGAGCATCTTATTTTTCAACTAGGAATGGGGCTTACTTTTTTTGTCCTCCAAAAGTAGTCTTAAAAGTAATAATGATTTTAGAACTACTTTTTTTTTAGTTAAAAATCAACATTAAAAATTCTTAATTTCTTACATTAAAAAAAAATTCCGCCACTATTCAAGCTTGGGTCTTGGGTGAGTTTAGATAATGTTTCCAATTAGAGAAAATAATTTATTAGGGATTAATTAGGGATGAAATGATTGCCAGTAGGGCAAAAATCCTCTCATCTTTCAGCAAGATGGATTATTAGGTTAATAGATAATAGGTAGAAATCCTCAGAGGTAAATGGTCAAATACAAATTATAGTGCTTTGAATGAAATTATCTTGGGGAATGTTAACATGTTAATATGCATGAAATTTTTATTCATAGCATTTTTATTTTCTTAGTTTACTTCTGTTTATAGCCAGAGAGAGAAAAAAAATGTGCTTATTGATCTTTGGAACTTAGTTCTTAGTTTTGCTACTTGCTGCTGAGATTCTGCTAGAACCAACTTACAGCTTTTTTTTTTTTAATTGAAATATACTTAACATATAATATATAGATTTAAGGTATACAACATGTTGATTTGACACATTTATATACTGTGATATGATTGCCATTGTAGGGATGGTTAGCACTTCTGTCATGTTACATAATTACCATTTCTGTTTTGCAGTGAGATAGTTAAAAAAATCTAAATCATTAAAATCTTAGAAAGTTTGATGATTATAATACAATATTTTCTACATTCACTATACCATGCATTAGATCTCCAGGATTAACCTACCACTTGCAAGTTTGTACCCTTAAACATCTCTCCTTAAACAAATCTGCTTTAAAAATATTGTAAGCCTCTCTTTCTATATGATCATGAGGTCTGTGAAGCATAAACAGGCTGGAAGAAACTACCGTACAAATTCTGAAATAGTGAATGAAGGCAAGGAATTCCTCCTTTATATCTTGAGCATATTCTCTGTAGTTTGTAAGAACTTTTAAAGGAATCTAGTCCTGGTAAGAACACTGTATTTACTGTCGATCCCTACAATGCCCTGTATGAGGCTGATGGGAGATTTGGGAGCATTAGTGAATAGGGAAAAAGTCATCTTGGGCTATAGATGGTAGCTGAATAGACTGCCTGAGTTTGGACCCTGAAGGGCTGTGTTTGAAGAAATATTGATTGATGAATCTTAATCATCCTTATTAATTTTGTGAAAAAACTCCACAAAAATAAAGTGAATATTGATCCACAGTTACTAGTGCAGTTTTGTTATGAATACTGTACAATTACACAGTTCTATAAAGTCATCGAATTTAGAGGCCTCAGCAGCCCCTGGCATCATGGAGGTACTTCAGAAAAATGGCTGAAAAGTTTCCCTTTTATATTTATGTGTCATCTAGTGCCTAAGTACAGGTGAGGAAAACTAAAGATTTACGTAGATTAATGAAAATTTTAGTGGAAATATGGTTTTAAACTTGTATGAATGATATATTAAGGACAAGTTTCTGTTCTACTGTTCCTTGAGTCTGATGAACAAAGACTTTGTTATCTTCATGTTTTGAAATAGATAATAGAAAGTTATAATGCCTATTAATTGAACCTAAAAATAGATTATCAATATATATTATTGTATCCTTATGGTAAGAAAAAGAATATCCTTTGAATTGGTTACTCTTCTGCTTTAGAAAAAATAGTATTTTCATGCAACAGTTATATCATTTATTATTTGAAGCTGCAAAGTATAGCTACAATAATGAAGAAAAAGATGTTTTCCGAATGGACAAAATTTATAAGATTATCTAGAACTCAAGCATAACTAAAGTTGATTTAAATGCTTTGTAGTGAGAGTTGCATGGATTTTAGAATTTGCAATCTCTGCTTTTGAATCATGAACCTCTTAAGAGCTGTATTACTTCTTTAGGTATGTAACTCCACCTTCGTCTTATCTCCTTCCATGTGACATTGGCTGATAACCGCTTCCAAGCAAGGGACGTCATAGGGTGACAGAGGCCAGGCTAAGTTCCATTTTCTGAGAATTCTGTTATAAAAGGAGCAAAGAACCCCAACTTTTATAAACCCAATTTCATATAGTAGAACTACCAAAATTATGGTGTATTTTAAACATTACTTTTAAATAAATGATATTGGGAACCTTTTGCTCTGTTTAAGCATGAACTCTCCAAAGCATAAACAGACTGTAAGAAACTACATCCAAAAAGTATGATGCCATTTATAACCTTCTATGGAGGAACTATCAAAGTTCTAATTTTGAGATCCTTCGTTTCTGTGAGTCCTGGCTAATGAGACCTCTTGGTTCCTGCTGGCTATTTCACTGTCTTCAGTGCTGAATTAATGGGAGGGTTCCTGTGGGGACTAACTACAATATTTGAAAAGTATCCTGTAATGCTTATTATATTCTTCCTGGCCTTTTCCCTTTATCTGAGGAAAAATATTTGTAACTTCTGGATAAAATACAGTTACGAGATCACGGAACTCAATATGGATTTTCTCCTCCCCCTATTTTTAGAGACCTGTGTTAATACTTCTGGGATGTGTGAGTAAAAGAGCTCACTAGGGGCTTCCCATCTTTTCTGATAGTGACTCACATGATCAAGTGCACAAACACACATGTATGTATACACACACACACACAATACAGGCATCTCTCATTGAAATTTAGCCGATTTCTATAAACATGTTTAATATAAAATTTTTAATATAGGAGGATCCTTAATGTTTATCATTTTAAAAAAGCACAATGCTTTCTCAGCCTATACTAAAGTCCCCTCAAATTTTGCCAAATGTTATTAAAACAAATAATTCAAATGAATATATAAAAATCTATTAGGAGTTTATGTATAATATAAGGCTCTTAAAAGTCCAACTAAGGAATAATGTAACACTTAATAAACTCATTTGTAGGCATATTTTGGGGAAAAACTCAACCATACTCTGCAGTATTAGATACAAATTACATTGTTTTTCACTGCAAGGGGTGTGTAATATAATGTAATGCAAACAATTAATGACGTATTTTAAAAATTCACAATGAAGCCAAGTACATTCGGCAAAATAAAAAATGTAAAGTCTTTTAAAATGATAGCTACTTATCAGTTGAAGGAAGGAGGATTTGGTGGTGAGAAGCAGAGATAGTTGTGTAGTCATTGCTGTTGGTGGGATGGGCAAGAGTGAGCCAGTGAAGGAACAAGAGTAAATGCCCAAGTTCCATCTGTGACCAAATTCAAAGACCTGGTGGACATCTCTTCTTCTTGGGTCCCAAAACTCTTTAAGAAAATGACTATGCATCATCTATCAAGTGAAGACTTAGGTAAAGCAACACAATGAAAAACAACAAAAAAAGTCTTTCTGAGATGCTTTGCCTGCTTAAACTGGGCCTGAGAAACTGAGATTTTCTTTTGTAATTGCATTTTTGAAAATAAGTTCTCAAAACTTATTTTGAAAGTTAATTTTCAAAATAAGTTTTGAAAACTTAAAACTGGGTGGCTCCATCGGTTAAATATTTCCCTCTGGCTCAGGTCCTTATCTCGGGGTCCTGGGATCAAGTCCCACATCAAGCTCCTTGCTCAGTAGGGAGCCTGCTTCTACCTCTGCCTGCCGCTTCCCCTGTTTATGTTCTCTCTCTCTCTCTGACAAAAAATAAATAAAATCTTAAGAGAAAAGAAGAAATCTTAAAAGAAAAGAAGCTTTTAGCTTATATTATGCTCATTCTCATGGCAATTTAAATAACTTTGTCTTTGTAATATTTTCTTTTTCCTTTAAGATGTGGTATCGAATATTCCTGGATCTTTTTTGTTCGACAGTGAAACTTAAGTTGACTGAGTGAGTAAAAATCATCCAAATTTGCTTTGTAGTGTAATTACTTTATCAAAGGTTTACTGTAATCCATTGGGAAAAATTGTTTCTGCCTCACTATCCATGGAAAACGCTTCACCCATTATCTGGTTTGCACATTTTTCTTAGGTCATTTGATCCATCCAGTATTTATTGGAACCCAACTCCTTCACCAATCAGTTCCTTTCTCCATTTCCTCCTTCCTCATATTTTTTAATATGTACAACATATTTTGTAGTATGAATGTGATACTTGATGGCATCCCATGTTAACTGTAGCCATTAATCCATTACATAAGATATTCTCTAGTTATTGCAAAGAGATTAAATTACACTCTGCTAACTTGGTAAAACTTTCTAGACCAAACACATTTCTGTCATTTTTGTACTCATGTCCAGGTTTACAATCTTTATATACTTTCCTCTACTGTATGGTTTATAACTTCCAACTTCCAATGCATGAGACTTTTCAGGTCTCTGAATACAATTACCTCATTCAAGACCTTTTACCATTTTTTTGAAGACATTTTTAAGTTAATAATGAGGGATTGATTATAACCATAATATACAACACATTTAAATGACAGAAGTGCAGAATATGATACTGTTTGAAGAAAATCTGAACTGTGATGACAAGTTGATCTTAGATTTTTTTCTGAGACTCACAAGTAACTAAAATATTTTTGTCAGCATATGCATATAGATTTATTATAATGCTTTTTAGATTTGGATGTGGAATTTGGATACACATGATTGCACTCCATTGAAGCATATGTTCAGATAGAGAAACCTCAGCTAGGGAGAATGTGTCTAACTGGACTATTCTTCCAACTCTTCAGTAATAGCATGATACATCCACACCCTTTACCATGTAACTGCAGTGCCCCTCCAATGTAGGAAGACTCCTTCTTGATCCCTTGGCTCTGGGTTCAATAGGTCCCTTGCTTTGGCCAGATATTCACTGATATAATGCAAACAGACACATGAAAAGTATTTGTGTGATTTTGCCTCCTTTCTTGTGCCTTAACTACCATCATGGGAAGAAAGTACTGGGCCAGCTCTCTGCTCCGACAAGGAAGATGACAGATCATGGAGCAGAGCCAACCTGAGCCAAGTTGAACACAGATCGATTGACCTCAGTCCTTTTCAGTGAAAGAGCCTAGTTGAGCCAGCAGAGGCATTCAGTAAAGCCTAGACTAGAATCAGCAAACTCTAGCTCACCCACCAGCTTATGAGCTAAATAAAATTTTACTGTATGCTGCTGAGATTCAGTTTTCTCTTTTTCTTTTTTTTAAATGCAGAATTATTGTGGCTATAATTAACTGATACAGGGAATACTTACATAAATAACAGAACTATGTTTCACAAACCTATGTTTTTATATGTTATTTATTATTTTATTTTTATATGTTATTTATTATTATTATTAAATGCTATGAACTTGATTTTTTTCTATAATTATACTGTCCTATTTTCTATTTTTTGTTTCTATTTTAGTATTTAAAAATGATGGCTGTAGGGGCACCTCAGTGGCTTGGTCAGTTAAGCATCCAGCTGCAGGAGCAATCCCCAAATCTCAGTACATTACACAATAAAGGTTTATTTCTCCCTCTCAGTACATGCCCAAAGCAGATCAGCTGTGCAGCTGTTCAAGGAGGTCACTCGAGGTCTTGGGCTAATAGTCTCAATCTCATACTGACATGATCACACCTGGAAGTTATACATATCACATCTGCTCACAATTTGTAAGTCAAAGCAACAAAGGCAAAGAAATGGAATATTTGTCACTAGCCCTGATGGAAACAACAAAATTATAAGAAAATAAACCAGCTAAATAAACAACAAAATAATAACAAACAGCAATATTTTTCCAAAAACTTATGCATGCGTAAAAAGTGGAGGAAGGGGAAGACTCAATTCAACTAAGCAGTTAAAATCTCCAGTTTATAACAAATCTGTAACATTGTTTTATGACTTGTACCCTTTAAAAAAAATCTAGAAATTGTCACCAAGTCAGTCTATCCCTCTAGCTCACCATTTTCCCAAAGAAGATCTGCAAATTGCTGACAATGGATAAAGAAAATGTACTATGTTTGTACAATGGAGTATTATTCAGCTGTAATAAGGAAGGAATTCCTGCCGCCTGTGACAACATGGATGAATTTGGAGAGCATTATTCTAAATGAAATAAATAAGACACAAAAGGACAAATATTGTATGGTATCACTTACATGTAGAAACTAGAAAAAAAAACTCAGAGAAATAAAGGATAGGATGGTGGTTACAGCGTAGTGGGAGTATAGGCAGATATTGGTCAGAAGGTACAGATTTTTAGTTACAAGATGAATTAGTTTTGAGGATCTAATGTATAACATGGTGACTATAATTAATAATGATGCATTGTAATACTTGAAATTTGCTGAGATTAGATCTTAAATGTTCTCACCCATACACACACAAAATAACTATGTGAAGTCATACATATGTTAATGATTTTGATTATGGTAATCATTTCACAATGCATATGTATATCAAATCATCATGTTGAACAATTTGAATATATACAGTTTTATTTGTTGATTATAGTTGGGAAATATAGTTGTCAATAAAGTTGAAGAAAAATTAACTATCTCAAGTTAATTCCTTTCGTAGTAGAATATGTTATGTCCCAGACTGAGCCACACATTTACATATTTTAGCTTCTAATTATTTTTCCTAAGTTATATACAGTTTTCTTATGAAAAAAATCTATTTGTATACTGTGATTTCATGTTGAAAAACTAATTATTATTGCACAAAGTAATTGGCAAACCTGAGGATACAAATTTACCCAATAAAATTTCTTTTCAAACAATTTGTCAAGACACTGTAAACAGATTTTATTCCAACTGTTTTCTGTCCTCACATGTCCTTTATAGAAAAAGGACATAATGCTATAATGTGATCCAAATTTGGGAATATTGTTAAATATGAAACTGAAGTTGATCTTAAGAAGTACTATAAATGGTACACATTATTCTATATTATTCTATAGGAAGGAAATATCTCGTTTAAGTCATATGCTTGCTTATTCTATATATAATTCAAAGATATCTTTGGCCAGCTCAAAATAGAGTCCTGCTAGCTCCCAAACTCGAAGTGGAAGTTGAAAGAAAATAACAGAATGAGCAACTCTTGTTGCAAAATATTAATGGTAGATTATTGCAAAGTTTATCTGAATGTTTTGCCTGACTTTTTATGATTATTTTACATATTTTGGATATGTTTTTTACATTTAATTTACAAAAATTATGTAACACATATAGTAATCCTTTTACTAGTTACTATTGGTATATTTATTTACCTGGAAAATGTTTTAAGAGTCCTAGATTTTATGAGGTTACACTTTATACAACTGTAAGTTATTTACTATATATTTACGTAAATAATGGTGTCATATTTAAAATATTTTGAGTACCTTTTAAAAATTGTTTCTAAGATCAAATTTGTAATAAGAGAATTAACCTAATTGAACTGTGATTTTCTCTTTTGCATTGTTCATTACATTTTTATATCTATCAGGAAAACCACGTATAGAACATATATATATGGTCAGTCTTCTAGGAAATCCTTATGACTCCACTCATTATAAGCATCATCAGACTTCTCAACAAACATTTATGATTTTATTTGTGATCCTGAGTTTTTTCTTTCCTAGACATGTAGACAAGGTGAGGAGTGAAGTCATAAGCCTTTTAAACTGAAGTAAAATAGCTATAGTGAGTTTTCACTTCAAAAAATGATCACCATTAGTGACTATGTATTTATGCCATATTAAATATTTTATTTTTTAAAATTTTTCCATTCATTTTTTTATTATGTTATGTTAGTCACCATATAGTACAACATTAGTTTTTGATGTAGTGTTCCAAGATTCATTGTTTACACCTAACACCCAGTGTTCCATGCAGTATGTGTCTTCCTAACACCCACCACCGGGTGAACCCATCCCTCCATCCCCATCTCCTCTAAAACTCTTAGTTTGTTTCTCAGAGTCCACAGTCTCTCATGGTTCATCTTTCCCTCTGATTCCTGCCCCCTTCATTTTTCCCCTCCTTCTAATGTCCTCCATGATATTCCTTATGTACTACAAGTAAGTGAAGCCATGTGGTAGTTGACTTTCTCTGCTTGCCTTAATTCACTCAGCATAATCTCCTCCAGTCCTGTTCATGTTGATGCAAAAGTTGGGTATTCATCCTTTCTGATGGCTGAGTAATATTCCACTGGAATATATATGGACCACACCTTATTTATCCATTCTTCTGTTGAAGGGCATATCAGCTCTTTAGGGCACCTTTTTGAAATTGTTTTTGAGTCAAATTTAGGAGTAATAATATAGGTTCTTATTGTTAGGCATAATATATAATGGAAATATAGTTGCAACCATACCTGTTTTTGAAGAGTTGAAACAGCACTATGAAATATTAGTCTGGCAAACTTGGGCTGCATATCATTTTGAATGAAGAAAACTCCAAACAGCAAAGAAAAAGAAAAAGAAAAAAATGATTCCTATATTGAAGTAAAGTTTCCCTCAAATTCCACTAATTTGTGCTATACATTACCTTAGGGGAATAATGGGAAAAACTTATTAGGGAACACTGTCAGACATGTAAAAATTACCTGACATTAAAGTATAAATGTAACCCAAATCATAATCCCCTCATCAATGGTACCATATTCTTTTCAACCAACCATTGGTCTACAAGACACGAATTAGCTGCAGACATTTCTATTGATTTCCATTGTCTAGAAAGAAAGCAAAATATTTCATTTGAGCCAATGCATCAATATTGAAATTCTTTTACTGACAACTGGACAATATTCATCCTGGTTTGTTTAGAAAACCAATTAAAGTAAGATAAGAAATCAATTGCTGATTTTTCTGTTACAGTAAAATCAGTACCATGACATTCCCCTTTCATATCATTTTTATTTTGTTTTCATGAGAATAGTTCTGTAGGGTTTGCTAACTTTCTGTACTTTCTCTCCATCCCTAGAGTCACAGGACCTGGTAAGTAAGAAATAGGGAGTACCCATGGGATTAGTAGCACACATACGAGTGCCAAAGAATGAGAGATAAACTCCATGAAACTTGGAAGCCTGCTACATCGGTGTTGATTCTAGAGGCTAAGTTTGCAGCATGTCAGGGTCCTCTCCTAAAGAAAAAAGCACATTTCTATACCTTACACAATTCACCCACGAATAAAGAGGCACAACACCTGCAGAGCCTCTTTGGATTTTGGTGGTAATAGAGGCCACATTTCAGTATGCTGCTCTGACCCACTCACCGAGTAACCCATAAGCTTTCAGTGGGATCCAGCAGGAAAGGGCTCTGCAGAAAGTATATAGTTGTGGTTTCCACCATCCTGCTCCTTGGGCCTTAATTATTAAAAAATAATTGCATGTCCTTGGTAGATATTGCCTCATTTATAAAATTTTTGTACCTTGCCTTTGTGTAACTATGTAAGTTAAATTTTTAAAAAGGCATAAACAACCGAACTGTTAAATGAACAGAGCATGAAAAGAACAAGACTAGAAATGGATTTGCTTTCCTCTTTATAAAATGATTTTGCTCTGAGGTATAAGACAGGTCCATGAATAAAAATCACAATTTCCAATTAGTTAATTAGCTCATAGGGTTACTAAGCAAATGAGTGAATGTTAATTTTAAGTAAAAACTATCATTCATAAGTCTTCAGTGGTGCATGTTGATAAAGAATTGAAGATTTTTTTGTGACAGGGATTTCAAATAACAGCATTTTTATACTTTTCTCATGCTACTGTATTCTTTTTGTTGTAATTTTCAGTGTGAGCTGGGAGGTAGTGTGATATAGCATTTAAGAATTTAGACTTTGTAGTTACACTATATATTCAAATATTCAAATGTTAACTGTGACATTTTTTCAGATAAGATTTATTTGAGAGAGAGAGAGAGAGAAGAGCACGTACATGAGTGGGGGTGTGGTGGTAGGGCAGAGGGAGAGGGAGAAGCAGACTCAGTGGGCTGATTCCAGGACCTTGAGATCATGACCTGAGCTGAAGGCAGGCACTTAACCAACCAAGACACCCAGGCACCACAAACTGTGCCGTTTTTAGGTTTTGGTGCCTTTTGTAGGTTATTTTAGTTCTGCAAACTTCAATTTTCTCCCATGTAAGGTAGGGATAATAATGGTATTGGGTCAGAGGTTGATATGAGGCTTACCTAAGATAGAACACTTGAAAAGCCGGCCAGAGAGAAAGCCTTCAATAAATATTACTATTCAGTAGACCACATGTTAGCTTCTTTAATTGTAAAATAACAACCCTTTGAAGCCTTAAAATGGTAGATGTCTGTTATTTTAGGTCATAGCTATGTAGTAAAGTAAGGATTTAATCAGTTATTCAAGTACTAGTGAAAAGAACTGTTGTATAATCAAAGTTTATGAACAAATTGTAAAGATTGTTTGTATAGCAATGGCCCACTGAATAATTACTCATGTTTTTTAACTGTAAGAAGTCTGTCTAATTAAACCCCCTTTCAAAAGCATTTAATTATGCTACAGGTCTAGTTACACTGTATGCTAAATTGTCTTAGTCCTAGTTACCTCATCCTTTTCTTCTAAATTATTTATTTTTATATCTCCCTCATGTAAGGAGTTTTGCAATTAGAACAAATAAGGTGTACACTTAGGAGTTTAATTTAGGTTGAAATAATGTTTTCATCTTGCGTTTGGCGAAAAGACAACTTTTTTTTTCTTTTTTTTTTTTTTAAAGATTTTATTTATTTATTTGACAGACAGAGATCACAAGTAAACAGAGAGGTAGGCAGAGAGAGAGGAGGAAGCAGGCTCCCCGCTGAGCAGAGAGCCTGATGCGGGGCTCGATTCCAGAACCCTGGGATCATGACCTGAGCCAAAGGCAGAGGCTTTAACCCACTGAGCCACTCAGGCGCCTCTAAAAGACAACTTTTCTAAAACACCTTAATTCTCTCATCAATACTGTCAAAGTAAGTATTTGTTAAAGGCAGAAATATTAGTGGAAATATAGGTCCATTTTCTCTTCCAACAGAAGATCAAAAAAGAGCAAAAAGCAAACTAGTTTTTTGGTATTTGCAATTACAGGTCTCATAGAAAATAACTGGGTAATTGTTTTGTCAGTTTAGAGATCACACACAGAATTATAGCATTTGCTTCATTTCACTCCATGTCTTGAATGGATAGAATAAGCTATTTGGGGGAAGATTTTGGTTTCAAAATAAGCTGTGGACTTTTTCCATCAAATCAATATCTCTAAAAATGTGTGCATGATGAATGAAATTTTATGCCTTTAATGATGACCCTATATAGTTCTCAACTGTTTCTCACTGTAGTTATCATAAAATGAACTCACATCAGGCTTTCCATTATTTTCTTCAAATTGTGAACTTGATTTCCTGTATTTGGATTTCACTGCCTGACCTGAAATTGGTTCATTGATTGTGATACATCTCTCTGTGTTTCTTTTAGTAATTGTTTGCCAGAGAATGTGACTTACACATTAAATGCTAGTTTGTGTAGGATGGGGAGACATCAATGATGAACCCATGAAGAAAATGTATGGTATATAATGAAATATTGATAATCTTCAACACATAACACTGTGACTAGAAGTTTTCATAGAAACTCTTATAATGAAAAATGGACTTCTAGTTGTAGACACTCATAATTCTAATGTTGCTCAAAATTATTATCCAAACTATGAAAGGCATTAATGTGTTACTATTAAATGTGAGAGCATCACGAACATCCTGTTGGAAAATTAGCTTCACCTGAGACAGTAAAGGAAGACTTCTGATTCTTTCTCTGCAACTCTTCTGCTACTTCTACATTTAGACCAGATCTCACAAACTTAAATGCCTGAGGGAATTAACATTTCTTTCATATGGGCAAAGAAAGAAGAATATCAGGCAATAAATGTGTTTATGAACCCCATGTATAGCATTTGCCTAATTTCACTACCTTTATACCAACCCAAACAGGTCACACCTTGGTTTAGGCTAGTTTTCACAATTGGTTTAGACCAAATCTTCATTTTGTCTAGACTAACATGCACTGTCTCTGCCTTCCATCTCTAATAACTCAAGTAGACTCTGCATACCATGCACTGGCCTTCTATATAACCAAACTGGTTACATTGTTTTCCTATTTAAAATGTGCTTTGCCTTCCTTTTGTTACTTGATGCAAACACTTCACTTTCTAATACCATCTCTGACCCTCACATCACTGCTGCAACCCGGGGCTCTGGTCACATCGAACACAAGACTCACTGAGCCTCTTTAGTTCCACAAGATTTTTCATGACCAAAACTTATTCTTTCATATCCCTCACTCCTGAAAATTTACATAATCTGTGACTCTTTTCCTTTCAAATCAGCTGTTTTTCATCCAGGTTCCACCTACACCCGTACTGCTTCTCACATTGTTTTGCAGTTTTCAGTGTATGTGTGTTTCCACTACCTGCCTTTCTGGGCAAGGAAAAATTCTCATTTATGTTGCAGCAAACTTTAACAATATCTAGTCCCTAGAGGTTTCTTTTGAAATTAATTACTGTGTGTGTGTGTGTGTGTGTGTGTAGAGATAAACATATAAACTAGCAGTATAGTAAAATTAAAATTCTTTGTGCATATCAAAGTACAGTAAATGTTTCTTTTAGTTTTTCATGTGGTGAAGATTGCTTTCAACAAATGTGAAAAGACAGATAAAAATAGCAAATGTAAGGCGAATTTTCAAAAGAAATATGTCCTCTCCTTTCATAGTAACAGAGATTGGTCTGTACAAATCCATATATCTACTATTGTTTCTTAGCCTTGACCTAAGTAAGGGTCTTCCATATCTGCGGTTCTTTTACGATTTTCTACTTTTCTATAGAGTTTTTACCTACTCTTCATTCAAGCAACGTCCTTGGAATTTGAATGTGTTAAAAGTAAATGTTTTAAAGTAACTATTTAGCTGTATGCTTATGAGATAACAGACTTTACTATGATGGCCTGCACCTAAGTCTCAATTAAACCTCGAAAGACAAATTCAAAAAAGCACAATAAACTGCCATTTGGTGCATGAATGTGTGTGTGTGTGTGTGTGTGTGTGTGTGTGTGTGTGTGTGTGTTTAAGTAGTATGGGGTAAAGCTAGTGATCTGGAATTCTAAAACACATATTATTACCTATGCCTCCATAAAATCTGTTTTTCCTTACTGGACTTAGAATATTGCTATTGCCTGTCTTTGTGATGGTTCTGCTCTAATATTGTAAGATCTTTTAACTAAGCTTCTGTTAAAATTGATTTTTTCCCGATTTCTCTAAAAATATTATCTACATTCTTATGAAATCGTACTTTAAAAAAAAGAAATGTTTGCATTTGTGATTGCTTTAAAAGTTCTCTGTCCTTTTCCATTTCTTGGGTATACTACAAGGTTCTGAAACTGTTCTCTGTGATTTCTGAGTTCACCAGGGAGCTCAGGTTAGGAATTAAAGCATTAGTGTCAGATACAGTTTGAATAACACCTCTGCTAATTATCTCTATCTTGATTAAGATACTTAACCTTTCTAAGCCATACAGAAAATGGGAATAACACTGAAACCCTGTCATAGAGTTTGGAAGATTAAATAAGCTAATGCATGGAAAACAGATTGTGAAGCACCTAGCAGATAATAAGTATTTAATAAATGTCTGTTGTTGGGATTTATGATGATGATGATGATGATGATGATGATCCTATTTCATTAGTGTCCATTTACACTATAAGACCATTGCAATCCAGCTTTCACCTATGTCACTTCAACTGTAACGGTTGCTGCCTATAACAACCATTTGTCACATAATTCAATAAGAATGAGAGTGCACCAGGTCCTGTCCTTGTGAACGGAGATACAGCACTGTATGAACAGACAGAAGTCCCAATCTTTGTAAAGCCTACATTTGAGTTGAGAGGTGATACCTAATACACAAAGAAAAAGCGAATTATGTTGTATTTTAGGTGATGAGAATAATAAAGCCAGAATGGAGTATGGATAACTGGGAAGCAATGGTAAGTTTTAAATAGGGCAGTCACAGAGCTTCAACTAGGAAGGTGATATTTGAACAAAGACAAAAAGAGGTGAGAAAACATTTGTGTCAATTTCCTAGAAAAGAGCAATTCAGGTAAAAGGCAAATGCTTCCTCAGTGCTGGATGAGAATAAGGTCAGAGGATTAAAGGTATCAGGTGTGCCTAGAGATCAGTTCCGCTATGATATAGACCATAACCATATGTTGCTTTTCTTCAAGTCAGTGGAGATTTTGAGACCTTGTAATCACACCCTTTTCAGTTTAGGATTGCTATATGTGTCTGTTCACAGTAACAAGGAGACACCGAGCACCAGAAGGCCCCCATGTGGATCATTTGATTTTCACACAGATTCTTCCCTGTCCTCACTGTGTAAAAGCAGCTCTACCTCCTTCTGATGGGAGTCAGTATCCCAGGGAGGATAGTGAACTCCTCTTTTTGCCACTGATTCCCTGAGAGAGGAAGTCTAAAGCTCTGACAGCAGCTACAACTTAGAATTCAATAAGCCCCTTGTGGTATCTCCTGACTAGAGTGTGACTCCTTTGGGTACTGAGGCTTCCAGCACTGATGAGCTCAGAGTGATGGGGCCAGGAAACACAAAATCCTCCAGTGTGTCTTTGGAAGGGCTAAAAAGTGGGATAACTTCTGCTTCCTGAAAGGACCTTTGTATCTTTCCTATTGAGGATACAGCCCTATGCCGTGGTCTATGATTTAATGACTACAGTATCCTGAAGAATAATGCACTGTCTTTTCAGAGTGCTTCTTTCAGTTACGACTTGAGAAGACTGTTGTAGCATTGTATGAGCTTAGCTGCTTCTGGATGGTGAGGTTCAAGATTTGACCAGTGGATTCTGTGGTCATGGGCTCACCCTCATTACTCCTTTACCGTGAAGTGAGTGTCCTGGCCAGAAACTATGCTGTGTGGGATTCCATGCCTATGATCTAGACATTCTGTAAGCCCCTTGAAAGTGGTACTAGCTGAGCCTCTGCAAGAAAGGAAAGGAAACCCAGTGCACAGTATCCTCCCTTAGTCTCTTTCTGAGGGAACGAACTCATCCTTCTAGGTTGGAAGGAGGCTCACTGGCTGGTTAGCCTTCACAGGGAATGATGCCATTTTGAGAGGTCAGGGTTGATATCTGTTGTTGACAAGTTAGACACTCAGAGGCATTAGTAGGTAAATTTGCCTTGAGAAGTGGAGTTCATATATATTCTTCATGTCTGTCACTGTGACCACTCTAGACCAGCTTGGGCTTCATCCCAGCTGTGTTATTTTCATTTTTGATGGACGGCTTCTAGGCGTGGTTAACTTGATGACTTTGTAGGTCTGAAAGAAGTCAGTTCATCATGACTAGCTCTGGACATACCTTCCGTTGGAGTCCCCTTGGTCAAACATTTCCTTTCTATCAGGTCCTGAGACTTATTTCTCAAAAGGTCTATGATTATCTCCTCTGAATACATGGTGTTGCTTCAGAGTCCCAGTGGCTTACATCTGACTCTCCACCAGAGCTTGCTAGAAGCTCCACATTTTATCTTTTCCCATTACTGACATATCCAACTTCCAGGTCACATAATGCAAGCAGCAGAGCTGAGTGCACCAAGGCCTGGACCTACTGCTGCATCATCTTATGCTCCAGGCCCTACTCGGTGTGGTAGCCTGACGTTTCATCCAGTATATGGGCCAGAGCAAAGCACCCAGCCATGGATTGTGTGGCCCCAGAACATAAAGAGGCCTACAGCTGCGTGCTTCATTCATTCTATAGGAAATTCAAAATGCAGCGGTTTGTATTTTAGTTTGTGGTTAAACACAGCGTACCTCCAACCACTGGATTCCTGAAAATTTTGTTGGAGTGTCTGATTTCTGAAATTTCCTAGCATTTATTTCTCATACGATGGAACATGTGTGTCTTGTATCACAGCCTCTAGAACACGAACTGCCTTTTGCTCATCCTGTCTAATCAAAGTGATGTTCCTCAGTGTAAGGGATGAGTGAGATGCTCTGTGGAATGTCTAAGTGATACAGGTCTTTTCAGACCTGTGTTATGACAGCTGGTAACATAATTAACACAGCCCTGAGGCAAATACACAAGTGGAAATGGTCCATTCAGTAAGAATGGCGGTGATTTCTTATCTTCTTTTCTAATCAGAATGGTAAAAACACATTCACCGAATTAACCACCACCACTCATGTATTTGTGGTTTTAATAATCTGTTCCAACAATGACACAGAACAGCTGCTATTATCAGAGCTACTGCTTTATTAGATCGGAAATAGTCTATAACCATTCTCAGTATCTATCCCATTTCTTCAGGGGCTAGGCTGAATGAAATTAAGATAGAATACAGAACACCACCCTTCATCTTCAGTCTTTAATGATAGCACTTATCTCTGCTATAACCCCTGGGACATGACGTTAATTTTAATTTTCTATCTTGGCTGGAAGTGGATTATTGGAGGGTGCGCAGTTTCAGAGGTTTCCCTTTGGCCTTTCCTAATATTACAGCTCTTATTCTACACTGGGGACTCTTATGGACTCTACACTAATTCCACATTAGTGACTAGGACAACAAACACTGAGTTGGGTTTCTGAGTGCAATGGGGACACAGTGTGCTAGAATTTAGCCAGGACCCCATTCATTACCTGTCTCCTGTAGATTCCCATTGTACCAAAAAGGAACATGGTAAAACCATGAGTCTTTGGCCACCAGAGTTGTTTCAGAACCTTTGTCTATTGGTCATTGAAAAGTTTGGTTATTTCCCTTTAACTAGGCTACAGTTATTTGAGTAAATGGTCATAGGTAAGTCCCTTTGGAGAGTAACCATGTTATACACTTGCCATGGTGTTGCCAGGTTATTTTTTCCCAGAGATTTGAACATCTCTTCAAGTACTAGGCTCCAGATGTGAAAATGGGCTCAAGTCTGGATAACTGAGCAAGGAAGTATAATTTTTATTGTGACTTATCTTACTGCTTTTCCATTCTTGTTCAGCTTGCACTTTTTTTTTTTTTCACCTTTGTTAACTGTTCATCTGTTTTTCTTCTGTGGACATCATGGTCTATTAATCATCTTCACAGTTTTCTTCTGGGCAATCCCCTTGTCTATTCCCCTGACCTTACTGATAGTTACAGTAATTACTATCTCTTGGTTTCTGGCAATTACGTACTACCTATAACATCCATTACTTTGAGGCCCCCTATCAACCCAAGAATGTTAATGCCAGCAGCTCACTGATCTCCTCTTCTACATGTACTTCCCTGGACCATAGAGAAGATCCCCAAGGATGGTACCCCTATCACCCACATTCCTGAAGGATTTGATGATTGTATATTCTCTGGATCCTCTTGTGAATCATAATTATTTGGTTCCCGCTTCTCTTAGACTCTTAATTTCTTTTTCTATCATCTGCCAGGGTAACTCAGACATTTCTACTTCACTTAGAGTTGGTATCATTTCCTCCCCCCGCCACCACCCAGCTTCTAAGAACTACTCCACCAAAAACTTTCCTCCATCTGATGGTGTCCTTGGTAGAGTATTAATCCCGTGTCCCAAGAAAATGCTCTATCTCTTCAAGTCAATGAATACTTGCTTGTTCAGTCTTGCATTCTGTCACTCTTGACCAAGCATACTTAACATCTAATCCAAGGAGGACTTCTCAGGGTCCTGCTAATAAATGCTGGCTGATTGCTACAGTTCCTTATTGTATATAGTCTTATCCTCCCTTAGACTGAGCACATCCCCATTTGAGTTATATTGGGTTTAACTCTAGTTATCAGGTTGGTGGCTGGCAGATAAGGTGGAAGGACATTTGATGCTTCATGACAGAGAGATTCCTGCAGCATATTTTGGGACAGTGAAGTGCTAGCTCTTACCAGAGAAGCATGGGCCACCTTTCTGCTAGACCAGAGAATCTGAGTGGGTCAGGCATCTCTATTTAGATGTTCCTGAACTTATTCTAGCATCTCAGGTTTTCTCTATCTGGACCTGAACTTTATAATAAAACATACTTATCTTAATTGAGAATTCAAATATCTCTGGAGCTTTGTAACTCCAAAAAATCTTCAAATTGCTGCTTGTCTATGTCTATGCTTCTACTGCAAGTAATAAGGTCCTCTATCACAGAGGCCCTGTGGCTTTAGAACTTGGCCACTAACTGCTTGTTAATAGCCTTCAGTCTCTCATCTTTCTGTAGGGCATGAGTATAATATAGCAGTAGCCAATCAACTCCATTATCTTTGTAAGCATCTCCCAACCCTGTTAAATTTTTCGATGCCTGCATCGTGTCACCAGCCATGGCACTCCTCTCCACTGGGACTGATTTCTTATTCCTTTTAATGTTTTTCAAATCACTATAGGAAAAATTGTCAGCAATTACACCACCACTTTATACCAGGGACTATCTGTGCCTCATTTATCAACCAGAATCTTTACCTTTGGGGTAGTGGTGAGCCAGTCCCAAATCCACATCTTACTGCCTACTTTCTCAGATTACTTTTGCTACCACTTCTGTTAGTCTATATCTAACAAGAAGATGGGCTTAATTAGGCAAGGACTTTATTAGAGAAGATGCCTCTGTGAGAGAAAACATAAGGGAACTGGAGAAACCTGGGGTGGGGGACAAGTCTGACCCTTACTAAAGAAAGTTTGGATGGAAGCATCCTAGTCTGCCCTGCAATCTTAAAAGTTTCAGCAAAATCTTCAGAGAGTCTTGGAGCCTATTTTAGGTTCCATGTGTATTCAGGGAGCAGCCAGTGAGAAATCTGGCCTTGGTGAAAAATGTGGTGGTGGGTTCAAAGTGTAGCAGCCAATGCCTTTGGTCAGTTAAGCTCCCTAGAACTGGAAGTCTGCAAGGTGCATCCTCCTACTGCCAAATCAGGTGAATAAAATACAGAATATTAGTTCAGGAGGTAGAGGAGGGTAGGTTACAAACTCAGATAACTATAGGGATGAGTCAGGTAATATAAATGAACAAAGTAGGCAGACTGGCTACTGGAAGAAAGCACTGCTCAAGCTTGACTATAATTTGGTCTCAGTGTCGGGAAAACAACAGCATTTGGTGCTATGAGGGAATGATTGTTGCATGCAAAAATTGGAGTCTAGCATTGCCAGATCTTCTGTGTTTGTTTTGTTTGTGAGAAGCCAGAAATGTAGATAATTATATGATACATGGATTTTATATACTGAAAATTAATTTTAAAAAACCTTTTGGGCTAACATAATAGAAGGCATAACAAATTGATTTTGACTTAAGAGTTTATGCCCCTCCATTCAACTAGCTCAGTCATTCTTCTCAGCCTCCTCTCTGTTACATACCGCAGCTACTTCATTCTGCATTCTCAAATGTAAGATCACCTACCCTTTCTTCCCTGTGCCTTCTAGTACTTGAATTCCTGGCATGGCAAAGACAAAGCTTAAGATACGCTGTTGAGGCAAATTCTGCCCCATTGTGTCATGGTCACTGCCAAGGATCCCTCTAATCCTTCTTTACTTGTTACCATTGATACACATTTTGAGTTTCCTTTAGCTCTTGTCAATATCCTTCCCAGATCTGTTGTCACCTTTGTCGCCATTTCAATTCAAACTAGTAGACACTTTCACACTATTACACTCCTGTCTTTAGACAAAATATGTTCCCTATGTATGCACCTGTAACTTGGCAGTTCACTTCTTATTTTGAAGATTGACAAACCAAGAAAATAAAAATTCCAGGGAATTTCTTCCTCTTGCTATAGCATGCTACCATCAAAATTTTTCTAAAATTTGGGTGGGTGAAAGCTGTTTGCTACATTTGAATGTGAGTGCTTTTTCCCAATGAGAGGTACATAGTTTCATCTGAATCTTGAAGGCATCCTTGACCCAGAAAATATATATGAAAATTTATATTCTTCTTTTCTGGGTTTTTTTCCCCTGATTCAGAGCCTCTTCTGTAAGAGAAATATGCTTGGTCCCAAGCACCCTTTGGGCATTTTTCTGTGCTGTTTCAGAACCATTCTTTCTCATCCACCAATAATAGAAATTTAGGGAGGTAAATTTTTTCTCCTGCACACCCCTCACATCCCAACCATTCCTCCCATAGAATTAGTCAGATTCAAAAAATATGATTGCACCATCCCACCTTTCTTTAAGTGTCCATCTGAGCAAAGAGCATTTAGAGAGCTTGGGTCCTGTTGAAGGACATTATTTTCAACCTTTTGCAACCCCAATCTAAGCTGTTTAATTGTTTATTCTCAATGCTAGAAGCACTTTAAAATAAGAAATAAGAAATGTTGTTGCATGTGTAGATATGGAAGACTTATTCATCCATTTTCTTATAAAAACAATGCCATGAAGCTTACATTAACTTCAAGAATGTTATTGAGGATATCATTCAGTCATTATAGAGGGTCTTTTAGGAGAGTCCACAAGTTACATTTTTCTCTGATCTCAGAACCAGAAAGTTATAGCTTTCCTTGAGAAACTACTTGTTTTTATCTTAAGGTTCTGAGAATGTGACTGAATAAATGCCATTCTTCTGAAAAGCCTGGAGCCAATCTGTGAACCCCCAAAAAAGGTTAATGGTATTTATTTTGTGTTAAGCTCATGCCAACTCCATTTTATTTCCCCACCCTTTTTCTCTTTGTCTCATTTTTCTTCTCATTTTAGAATTTAATCTTACCTAGCTATATGACATATGTCTTTCATCATATATCTTCTTAAAACTACTTTATGGACCAAAAGATGTAAATAAATTACACACACGTCAACACTCCTCCAACTAACAAGTTCCTAATTATATTGAATGGTCACATCTGATACTCAAATATCATGTAAAATTTCATGGGAGTCTTTATCCTGTCCAATCCAAAGACATATTACCACAGATGGGATTAATTTTAGAGTTGTTTCCTGACTACATGGTGACATTTATTGAAAGCACATTGCAGTACAAATGCATGGAGTGGAATTAGGTTGTGTCTACCAGTGGAAAAGTTGTTAAGTATGGCCGCGGATGCTGACATTCTTCAATTTCTGCTTCTTACCAGACTCAGAATAGTCCCGTGAGATGTGACTTCTTGAAGAAATAATTTGACCTTCCAAACCTAAACATCTCTAAAGTAGAGAACAATTTACTGTTCTTCCATACAGATAGAGGTAAAGAGAAGAACAACATGAGCAGGTCAAGGTTTCATTAAACTTGTGATGCTTAAACTCTTTCTTAGATCATTCACTTCTCGTAAGAAACTCAGACATCTAATTTAGTTGACATTCTCTTTACAATTGGGTTTTTTTTTTTTTTTGGCATATAATGTAATGATTGTTGATTTCTCCAATCTTTTCTCTGAAATCTCTATGTTGTTTCATTGTGATACGGATGAGTTTATTTTTGCTGCTTCATGTATTAGAATTTAAAATACCATTCATGGAACTTACATCTAATCAGACTGATTATGGGTTAAATTTTTATGGGGAAATTTAATTTTTTCAAAATGGTAGATCTTGCATCTCTATTGCTTAGGACCCTTCAAAAACTTCCCACAGAGTTCAGAATGAATCTAAACTTTGAATCATGATATAATTTTCCCCCAGTCTGATGTCTGACTAACTGCTCTGTCTTCACCTCCTACCATTTTCCCTTTCATTCTCATGGCCCAATTTTCCTTTTATACTTTTAATAAGCAATATTAGCTCCCTCCCAAGTGTTTGCACTTCCTTCTCCATTTTCATGAAAATTTCCCCAGAATCTTCAAATGTCTGACTCTTTCTCTTTATTCCAGTTTGGCTTCAGTACACCTCTTAAGAGAGAGTCCTTTCATGAGCAATAGTCTCTAATATCTAAAACAGACTCCTTCCCTGTGTCCCCACACAATCATCTCATCTCATCATTCTTTTATTTAATTCATACAGGTTATATGAATTAGTTTATTTACTAGTTTACTTATTTACTGTTTGGTTTTCATTGGTTGAATGTAAGCTCATTGAGGGAGTAAGCCAGTCTGTCACGTTGAATGCCTTATCTCCTGTTTCTATGACAGAACCTGGTGCCCAGTAGGTTCTCAATCAATATTTTTTCTTATTATTTTAATGAATGTAATAAAAATGAAATACAACAGCAATATGCTGGGTATTAACCTCAGGTGTGCTTTACCGAGTTGGTAGACAGACTTCCTGGAAATGTTGACATTTTCTTCACTCGGTGACAGTGTTTTGTTTTGTCTTGTTTTTTATGCAAAACTTGTTTCTTTGAAATAAATCCACTGGTTTTAGAAGGCGCAAATGAATGGCCAATAGGGCATTCTGTAAGATTCACTTTTCAATTTGGCATATCTCAATGGTTTCACTTGAAAACACTGTATACTTTCTACTTGAACCTCTTAATTGAAAAGTATATATATTTTTCTTGTCTGCATTATTTTAAAATTAGTTTCAAAACCCTGAAACCCAGAGTTGCACAATATGGTCATATAAATTAGAAAATCCTTAGAATGAAATTGCCTTCCAAACTCCACATTATTTAGTCTTTATTCCTGTTTTACTATAAATCTGATGATAAAAACTATTTTATGACTTACCCTCATATTTTATTCAAAGTTCATGAGAGATAGTTGTGAAAAACCATGATGAAAAAATAATATTAATTGAGTTTATATCATGTGCTAGACACTTTTCTAAGCACATTGATGGATTATCTCATGTAATCCTAAAGCAAACTTCTGTGGCAGTGCTGTGATCAGTACCATTTTACAGTTGAGAAGACTGGGGCCAGGAGCTCAGAGACAATGTGGACCTCGGCTTTGAATTCAGGTAATCTGATAAACGGCCTTTGTGGCTTTCAGAAGGGAGAGGGAAGAACATTTTCTTTTGCTCTCAGCAGATTTAGTGGACACTGCTCTACTTGCTATTTGCCCGGATCACAGTTTCAGCAGACTATGAAGTCTTTGGCTGTGAAGTTGTCTCCTAGGATCTTCCTTCCTCTCTACCCAGGAATCTCTTGCCCATACTGCCTTTAGATATGCCATTCAATCCTTCTCTGAGCATTTCAATTTTGTTTGCTTTTTTTGATTACAAAAATATTTCCTCACTCTAGATAATTTTGTAAAAAATAAAAATGTTACTTAGAGAAATATAAAAATCCCCCACAATCTCTAAATTATCAATAATTATTCCTTTTCTTCCAGTCTACTATGATGTCTTCCCTTTAAAATTAGATATTTTATATCTACATATCCTTATGTGTTGTTTCAGGTCTCCTTACACATGGCTGCCAAGATGGGACTAGACATACAAGAGATTTATAGAGGGAAATGCCTGTGCTGGGTTACAGGGAAAGAGCCAGAGAAGATTGAGAGAATCTTTCCATCTTGATGCAGGTCTGATCCTATTAAAGGAGCACAAGGAGTTAAAAGAATGGGATATGAAGAATTTCAAGCTAAAGGGCAATTCTAAAAGTTTCAGTGCAATGGCTGATCAGAGATATAACCAGTGGGCTGTCCATCAGTTATATTCTGTGTGGCTCATTACCAAGGTCACCAAGATCTACCCGTTATGTGGCACACATCTGTTTCTCCATGCACATCCCAGGAGCAGCTCCTCATGGTTCTTGTGGGTCTCTCAACCCGTGGAGAAATATAAAAGGGGGAGGTTAGTAGTATGAACATGTCCTACATCTGATCTTCTCCCTTCCCTACCATCCATTCTAAACATTCCTCACCTTTAGCTATTACCTCATTAGGTCTTAAGGGCTTGCCTAATTTTGTGCCTCAAACCTGCATTTCTGAGGAATCTGACCCCTTGTTAATTATACCCTCCCCAGGCAAAAGTCACTGTATGTTCTTCTTCACAGTTACGGGGGAGTCAGGGAATACCACGGGCACCAAATGAATCATTTGGGCTCCATGTGTGTTCTCCTTGCTTCCATTGCATAAAAGCATCCCTGTTTCCTCCTGATGATCATGGTCAGGCATCTCTGCCACTATAGTGACTTTTCTCTTTTTATCTGCTGGGTTCTAAATATAAGAAATTCAAAATTGTCTGGTAGCAGACTTGTAGTTCACTGAGACACTAGCTGTGTCCCCTGGCAGGATATGCCCCTTTTATGGACCACAACATACAACCCTAGAGATCCCAGAGTTGATTTAGACAAGAATGAAAATTCTCCACTCCACTTGAGGAGTGATGGTATGAGTGATGGTAAGGACACTCAATGCTTCCACTTCTGAGTTCTGAGAGCCATGTAATCTTTCCACTGGGGACACAGCATCATAATAGAGTTTTCTGACCTCATACACACATAATAACAGGAAGGATATCATCCCATCTTTTTTGAGTATTGCCTCAAAGCTAGAGCTTCAGCTGTGCCTTTAGAAGGCCATTCCATTGCTCTGTAAGGCTGGCTATTTTAGATGATGAGATGTCTGGTATAACTAGTGAATCCTGTAGTCCTGGGCCCATTCCCATTACTCCTTTTGTGAAGTAGGTCTGCTTATTGGATGCTGTGATGTAGGTATTCAATGTCTATAGATCAGGCATTCTCTAAGCCTCAGGACAGTGGTTGGTAACTGAGTCTCAGAAGGCAGGAAAGAAACCCATATCCTGAGTAAGTATTTGTCCCCGTAGGGATGAACCACAGCCCGTATCAGCATGGAAAGAGCCTGAGTGGTTGGTCTTCCAAGTGACCAGTTGGTCTCTTGAAACATAGCACACACTGGGGGATCTTATGCTGTTATGGACTGAATTGTGAACACCCAAAATTTATATGTTAAAGCCTTATTCCTCATCATGATTGTATTTGGAGATAGGGCCTATAAAGAAGTAATTAAGGTTAAGTGAGTTCATCAGGGTGAGACCCTAATCCAATAGAACTGGAGTCCTTACGAGCAGAGGACACCAGAGCTCACTTGCTCTCTTTCTCTCTCCATGCATACCCAGAAAAAAAGACCATGTGAGGACACAGCAAGTAGGTGATGTCTGCAAGCCCTCACTGCAAGCCTCAAGGCAAGTAAGGCCTCACCAGAAATAAACCACGTTGGAACCTTGATCTCGGACTTCCATCCTCCTGAATCGTGAGAAAATAAATGTATGTTGTTTAAGCTTCTCAGTCATCAGTATTGTGTTACTGCAGCTGAGCAGAATAATAGGTTACAGACAGGATGGAAATTTAGAGAGGCAGCATCTGGGTTTGTGGGTCCATTATACTCTTCTCAGCAGATCTGAGACAGTGGAACATTTTCAAGGTTTCCACACATATTCCCTTATTATTCATTAGTCAGACAACTCTGGAGAAATTGAAATTGTCTTAAATATGAGTGAAGTATAAAATTCTAATAAAAAGCACTCAAATTCTTATTGCACCCCTGAATATTTAGGTTAACAGTTCTAGGGAAAAGGTGGGTAATATAATATCTCAGCCATTAGAGTGTCTATTAAAGGGTGGGAAACCCAACTGATAAGTTATTTCTGCAAGAAGGTATCTTTCACCTTCAGTTCCAAAAGGCATTTTGTTGAGATTGCCAAAATTAGAAACTAAAATTGTCTTGAATATCTTTCATGGTTCATTTATTAAACGTTTAGTATGAATAAATGTGAATCTGATGTTTTTTAAATCTCAAAACAGATACATAAAAAAATGATTTTCTACTTTTTTGGAGTTGATGTCTTTCTACTTGCAGACAAATTCCTAAACCAACAAATTTTATTTTGCACCTACTATGTATTTATTTTAGTATGTCGTGGGGGTAAAACAATGAAAAACACAGATGTTAATTCTGCCCTTAAGGAGATTATAGAATAATGGGTTTCTTTGTCAGAGCTTCACTGAAGGTGTCAAGGTCAAATATGTGTTACATCTTTCAATGCTGCCTGTGTATCTGCTTTAATTCCATTAGCATCTGCACAGTCAAGAAGAATAGCATAGCGAGAGGAAATGCTGCCCAGAGTATCTGCCATTTTATTCAGTTGATACACATTGTAAAGATAAATCTTACTAATAGGGTAAGCAAGGATGAGCATTTTCATATTGTGTATAGTGAGCTGGAAATACAAACATTAAAAGCAAACAAAGGAAACCCAGTGCATGAGGCAAATCTAGTTCAAACCAAATTTGTGGCCTACAGAAATGGGACCTGGGTAAAACTAACTTTCTTTCTTTGTTTCTTTGTTTCTTTCTTTCATATTTATTAATTTATTTATTTACAGCTAGAGAGGGAACACAAGCAGGGGGAGTAGGAGAGGGAGAAACAGGCTTCTTGCTGAGCAGGGAGCCTGATGCTGGGCTCGATTCCAGGACCCTGGGATCGTGACCTGAGCCGAAGGCAGACGCTTTAACGACTGAGCTACTCAGGTGCCCCTGAGTAAACTTTCTAATTGTTTTATATTATTATTCCTTTAAGTTATATATTATAGACCAGTTCTAGAATGCATTCTAATGTGAGAAGATATTTATAAAGTAATACATAATTCCCAGTGATGAAATTCTTTTGTTCATCACTTACCAAAGATATTTTGATCTTTTAAGTTATCATTATTATTTTTGCACTGTCATGTACTATATTAAGTGTGTAGTGTGTGTGGGCATGTGTATGTGTGCCTGTGTGTGCACATATGTGTGTATCTAGGTGTTCATTGTTGGGTATGACCCTTATATTTCTCTTTTTTTCTTTTTAAATATTTTATTTATTTATTTGACAGACGGAGATCACAAGTAGGCAGAGCGAGAGGAGGAAGCAGGTTCCCTGCTTAGCAGAGAGCCCGGTGCTCAATCCCAGGACCCTGGGATCATGACCTGAGCCGAAGGCAGAGGCTTTAGCCCACTGAGCCACCCAGGCGCCCCAACCCTTATATTTCTCCCTACATCATCCAGTTCCTTGTTTTACACCATACACATTCTAGGGTTTCTGCTAAACTACTGTTCTGTATTAAATTGCTAGTTCTCATAGGGAAATATCTTCTCTTTCCCTAAATAGATTTAATATAGCTATACAAAAGTTTATTCCCAAGACCTCTGGCTATATCCAATAAATATGTCCAAGTAAGAACATGCATTATTTTTCATATCATCAAACTCAAGGACAGTATCACTGGAGCAATTTTACAGCTCTCTATAAAATTAAATGCACATAACTCTTTTGTTACAGTTACCTCGGAACACATTGTATTTGAAGATGTTTCCAAGAGTCACAGTAAATTTGTAGGATTGAGCCAAGCAGAAGATACTGCTTTATGAAAACATACAGTTTACACTAAACTCATTTAAAAAAAAATACCCTGAGATGTGGTGGTAAATTTACTTCTAAATTAAATTGAAAAAATCTACCTCATAATTAGTCATATTTGCTGGAATACTAAAAATTGCCACGTCTTTCCTCACATGATTTGGTTGCTAGACTACATAGCTAAAGATGTGTAATCTATGAAGGTGTGAGTACTCCCTTAGTACTCTGACAAGACATTTCAGTTAATTATTCCTCCTTACAATTTGTCTTCAATTTGGAGTGTGATTCCATTAGCAAAAACTTTATGAATATAACTAATCTTTGCTGTATCATACTGCTTTCTGGATGAGGAAATATGTGAATCTGGAAAGAGTAAAAGTGAAGGAATACCCAGTGTTAGGAAATGTATGACTAGGACAAGCTTTTCTATTCAAAAGTGAGATGCTTTTGTCTTTTTGAATAATGTAAATCAGTGTCCTATTCTTTCTTGTTTATTGATTTTTTTTGCCATGGGTCTAATCTTACTATTTTATTTTTAGTCACTAAACACTGTTTTAATTGGTTCATATTTGTATAAAGTACCCTATTAACTAGTACCAAAATTGGTGCTGTAAAATACAATAATATGTGACCTTAATATAATTAGAGAATTATGTAATTATGAAATTAGAGTTCTGATTGGTTTTATTTGATTTGAACAGGAGTGATTCACATCTCAAAGATGCGGGAAGCATAAAACACTCCTACAGCACACATAAGACTGCCAGAGTTTTATATGTGACAGCTTATATTTGTTAGACATAATTTTCTAGAATGGCAGTTCAACAAACTCAGCAGATGAAATAGCCCAGGATACCAAACTCGTTTATATTATTACAGCAATAAGCCAGATATCTTCTGTATGGAGTCTCCTGATCTTGTGAAGTAACTTAAAAGACAGGTTGCAACCTCCAAACATAGCCTATGGAAACCTAAGCCCCTTCCCTAACATTGTGTGGATTTACTGGAGCTTCTGTGATTATGGTTCCTCTGTCTTTGGGCTTATGCTTTTGTACATGCTGTTTCACCCCAAAACAACTGAAGTAATTTGTCCTATTCATAACATATCAAGAAAAGTAGTCTACAAAAAATTGCTCATAACTAAGGTAGTTCCATTAAATACTGATTGGGAAGCACAGTGCAGGAGTTGAGAGAAGAAAGGCTGTACATTGAAGCAACAGAAATAATTAGGAACTAAATAGTTTCTCCTGGATACTTCTTACAGATGTTCCTGCCACACACCATCTCTGACTCACTCTGGCAATTCTTTCTTTGTTTCCATACACTTACCCTTTAGAGAAAAAAAAAATAATAAAAATTCCTGTCTTTTTTTTTTTTTCTTCCTGATACTAGCTTCCATAGGATTTAACTTTTATAAAAAAGTAGCTTCGCAAGACAATTAATCAAAGGCATTTCCTTTCTGAGGGAAGTTCTTGTTCTGGCCTTGTCTGGATGACTTTTAGTGAATGAAATATTCTTAGCGAATGAGGCAGAAATGGTTCACTTATTTTATCTGAGAGCTTGCCATTCTGTAGTTAGGACTGTAGGGGGCGTCTTGAGGTTTGTGGGCAACAACGCCTCACAGAAGGATGGCTTCCTTAGTTACGGAATTAATCCTAGGGTAAAGTGATCTCTGTAAAAGTAAAGCAGTATTTTCATAGGAAAAGAATTTAAGGTCCCCTTCCTCTGCTTCAGAGGACCAAAGTTACCACTCCTAACTTTATATGGAAAGTGAGTTTTCTCTTTTTGGTTAAGAAGTGACTAGGACAGAGGCACTCGAGTGGCTCAGTCAGTTAAGCATCTGACTTCAGCCTGGGTCATAATCCCTGGGTCCTTCACTAGAGGGCTAGGGCATTAGGCTCTCCGCTCAGCGGGGAGCCTGTTTCTCCCTCTCCTTCTTACTGTCTCTCTGTGTCAAATAAATAAAATCTTTAAAAAAAAAAGTAACAAGTTTATTCTTGGCCTTTGTAGTGTTAGTGAAAACCTACATTTACAATTAAGTAATGAATTTGCTGGATTTTTAGTGTTGTGCTCTCATAATGAAATTATATTAATTGTGTAATAATTTCTCAATTGGAATACATGTTATCAAGTCAGACTTGATAAGGCAATACCTTCTTGTCTTGGTATTTTCCCATAAATAGTATCTGTAAAATGCTCTATTTCCAGGGTAGAGTGCATTGATCTGGAACATCTGAATCATTGTCTGTGTAGAAGTGCTTCAAGAGGTATAACAAAAAACACAAAAGTATTTAGAAAAATTCTGTGTCTTGGCAGGCGAACAGGGCCAATTAAGAAGTGAAAAATTATTTAAAATTAACCCAATTGGATTGAGATTTTGCTTTATACTTCATACTCCATCCATGCACTTTTTTTGAATACATACGCACATAGGTATAATTCATTTTTGAAAGAGAACACTGAAAATATCTATTTTGAAAATAATATGGACTTAATATGCAAAAATGTCAGACATATTGCTAGAGACTTTACATGCTCATGTTTTAGACATGTCTTCATATTTAAGAATTGTTTTGCACCGTTGCTTAGCAACATTCTGGTCATTTAATTCAAAATCAACTTCCAAATTACAAAGCCTTTTGTGAAAAAGAAACCCAATAATCTGATTTTTTTCATGTATAGAAAAAAATGCAGAGAAAAGGTCTATTGTTGTGCATAAAGGAACTATGGTATTAAATATTGAAAAATAACATTCTGACTACATTATTTGTTGTGATCTTTATTTTAAGTCTTTTTAACTAAGATATTAATGACAATGAAGTCAATTGTTCTTCACTCTGTTCAGTTGCTGGTTAATGTGACATCCAATTTATATCCAAAAGGTTAAGTGTATATGGAGAGCCTAATCTTTTAAGAAAAGGCTGGATGAAAATGTGGTTCCTTGTTTTCTGTTTGTGTTGCCTGAAGAAGAGATTAAGTAGGGACTTAATATATAAAACACATAAATATGTATTATATGCATAGCACTTATGTATCTATTATAAAAACTTGTTATGTTCTGCCTGAGGTATTAGAGTTTCACACATATTTTATCCTCCACACTAGTTTCTGTGCTCCTTAAAACCAGAACCTTTTCTTTTTCATCACTGAATTCCTATAATCTAGTAGTAGCTTATATATAACAGGCTTTCCATAAATATGTGTCTAGTGGAATGTTTTAATAATAGTAATTATCATAATAACAACAATATTTTGAGCAGTTGTCTATGTCTATGTGTCATATACTATATCAAGTAGCCTATTTTAATTATAGAGGCAATTATGGTTGTTTTTTCTGTTTACATCAAGGACAGAGGAGAAGGAAATCTTAAATTATAGCAACTATAAGGGCCAGGAAACACTGCAACAATAACCAAGAACTTGCAGTCTTCCACATTGTGATAAATAAGGTAAATTGAAATGCTTGTATTTTTAAGTATTGATAGGTTTAACAATTGTTTTTCTCAAACTTGGATCTCAAAACACACCAGGAATAATTCGTTATGTCTTAGTGTTTTGGATATCTGTTGATTTAGCCTGTGCAGCATCTGTTGTCTCATTGGGTAAGAACTTCATGTTTTTTTCCTTGGGAAATCGCCTCCCCTCCATTCTCAGTTCTTGTAGTTACATTGGGACAACCCATCCTCCAACTCCAGAAGTGGGAACATAAGCCATGGCCCATCTATGACAGTGGCCTTCCCTTTCTTTATCCCTGCTGGAATCAATTAAGCAATCAATACATGACTGAAACAGAGGAAACAATTAGTGGCAGTAGGCATTCTTTTGCAAGTGGGGAAAGAGGTATGCGCTCCTTTCATTGGGATAGCTGAAGTGGCTGGATTTAAGACTAGAGCTACTTGTAGTCACTATTTCTGTATTAGTATCCCTTTGGGACTGAAGCTAATGAAGAAGAAACAGTGCCAAGGCAAACATCACAGAATAATTGTTCCAAACAATGTCCACTGATGAATGTTAAAATCATTGGGTGAAAGTTTGAGGAGAAACAAGGTATTAACATAGTCTCAAAATGTTTCTTCCAAGTTTTTTATCAATTATAAAGGGAGAAATGTTAACTTTACAATGAAGAAATCTGGCAGAGAAAATTTAACCAAGCAATCAAGGTCGACATCATCAGAATTAAGATGTATTGGCATTATGTTCCCTCAGTATTATATACTGAAAGAGGGGGAAAAAAATCAATATTTTGTGGTATTCTTGCCAAAATTGCATAAACTTAACCTAGTTACCAGTCAAGAAGAGATGTCAGACAAATTCAGATTGAGGCACAGCTACAGAATAAGTGATCACTATTCATCAAAAGTTTCAAGATAATGAAAGACAAAGGAAGACTGTGGAATTGTCACAAATAGGAAATGACTGAAGAAACAGAACAGCTAATGCAATATGGAAGTCTGGATTTAATCATAGAACAGAAAGAAAGATTTTAGGGGAATAAAAATCTGTTGAAATTTAAAGGTCTTTAGTCTATTTGATAATATTGTACCAATGCTAATTTCCTGGTTTTGAAAATTGTATTATGCTTACCTAAATTGTTAACATTAGGAGAAACTGAAGAATGAGTATTGTGAGCTCTTTGTAATATTCTTCCAAATTTTCTATGTGTCTAAGACTGTTTTAAAATCAAAAGTTAAAAAAACACACACAAAAAGAAATTGTGTCAAGAAATTAAGAACAGTAGATTCCTGGCAACTTTATGTACCTCTATCCATCTATATTTGAACACAGACATACCACTAGGCTATCAGATCATGAGTTGAAAAATTCCTTAATCATTTTAGTTGGATTTCTCTCAGTTCCAAGCAAAAGAGATATGACAAATATCTATTTGTTTTCTTCATCAGTGAGTTTACTGTGGTCTGTCTAGAAAATGTCTCATGATTAATAAAGTGTTTCACATAAGGGAATTCTCCCAATAATTTCTATACTCTAGGCAAAATTTTTTTCATTTTAATAATTTTGCATAGAGACATTTCTATACTATAGTTTTTACTTTCATATTTGTTGTGGAGTGCACTAAATATTATTTTTCATTCTTTCAATGATTATGAATCATTCTGAACATACACCATCTTCTATCATAGAATGTGTTGACATCATGGTTGAAGTGTAGAAATGTATGTTTATACATTAGTTGACTTCTGATTATTAAGATTGATCTATTTTATTTATAACTTATGGATTCCACTTAGTTCACATGGTTTTACATACATTTTCCTGCTGTTAACCTATTTATAACAGCCTTCCTCCCTGAACTTGCTATTATATATCTGCTGTTGGATAACACACTCTTACTGAAATAAAATCTAAGTCAGGAGTCATACTATAAATGAGGGAATACTGGAAATACCTCTTATATGATCAAAGTTCATGGATTTTGAGGTATCTGTTTTGGACAAGGAATTTTTGTTGGTTTTGTTTTCTTCACATACGTAGCTATGGACTATGATCTATGAGGGTGAATTTATTGAATGTGTGACCTTGGGATATGATAGTGTGATTCAATCAGAAATTAAAGTTTGTGGCCTATGTTTTTATTAATATTTTCTAGCATTTGTTTTCTTAATAAGTCATCAGTGCTCCTGCTCACCACATTTCCCAAAGTGACCTAAGAAAAATGAACATCACCTAATGACAGGGAGAACTATGAATAACTCCTTTGGGCAGGTTAAATATGTCTCCATGTGCCAGGGCCTGTGATTACTTCTTCCTGCTTACAGAGTCGTTCATGACATTCCTTTTGTGACAGGTCTTTTGTCCTAGCTGATGAGAATGTAGAGTCTTCTTTTTTGCCTGAATATCTCAATTCCCTACAGCTACCTTAAATGCCTGTCCCCTTTTATCTTGGTCTCCTTCAAAATTTGTCTCTTGTGCATGTATTGGGCTTATAATTAATCTGAGCTGATTGCACTTCTCCTCACTGCCCATATGCATCTATTATTATCCATTCTTCTTCTTTTTTTAATTCCTTCAAGTCAGCAGCAGCTATACTGTGCTGTCATTTCTTTGGCTTGGAATCAATTCTCTTTTCCTGCCAAGTGCCATAGATCCAACAAAGTGCTTCTGTTGCAGTAGTAATTTCGTTACCTAATATAAATGAACAGCAAGGCGTCAGAGCCTTTACTATAAATAGCATGGAGTTTCTCAGAGGTCTCCCTCTGTTCACCAGACTGATTTAATCTCTACTAATAGTCTTAATTCATAAATTGACATTTTAGCAGTTCTTTCTGGATTTTTCCTACCACAGTCCCAATTAATTTTTTTATTGTTTGTAGAGAATTGGTTCTTAGTAGTCTTAGAACACTTATTTGTAAATATAGCTAATCTTAAAGGAAGAGGAAAAGAGGAATAAACAAGAAGATTCAGATTTTTTCCATTATTTCTTATTCTTGTGAACTCTTTGTACCTCAACATTCTGAATACAATTAACTATGAAGGGACTCTTCCTAATTGTCAAAATTGGGATCATCAGTTCGTAAGCAAACTTATCAATCACTGGCAATACTCAGGATATAGTGTTCAGTAAAAGGGAAGTGACGTAATGATGTAATGGAGAAAACTCTGGGCAGGGAGTTGAAGAGGCAGATTTTAGTCCCAACAATACCAGTATATTTCTGTGTGCTAATTTTGCTAGTTCAGTTCCATCTTCTGAAAATAGTTAGGCTTGACTACATGAACATAAATTGCTTTCTTCTCTAATATTTTATGAATCTAGAATACGGTCTTCCTTGAGGAAGTCACAGTTTAATTGAAACGTAGAATGAAAAAAATTGCATCGCCTACAATTCCTTTTAAGAGTTTTATAGCACAGGGACCATGTTTTATCCTCTGTATGGCCTCAAGTTCAAACACAGCCTGAAACAGAGATTTTGGTTTTTTTCCACTGAGGCAAAAATGACAGATGACAGTCACATTTATAACACATACTTAAAGAAGCACATGTGATTTTGAGCTATTCCATGTCCAAATGGTAACTTTCTCCCCTTTGTCAGTTATTTTAAAATTCATTGAAACTATTGAATCTTCTCTTGTTCATTTACTTAAGTGTCTTCATTCAGGTGATATACCTGAATTGAATTCAGTTTTATACAAAAAACTGCATATGTGTAAGGCGTACAATTTAATGTGTTGGCATATGTATACATCTGAAAGATTATCACAATATGATGAAGATGTCTAACAATTCCAATGATTTCCTTGTGCTTCTCTGAAATTCCTCTCTTTTGCTTCTTCATATATTTCAATCCTCAAGCTAATGCTGATTTGGTTCTGGTTACTATCTCTAGAGATAAGTTTGAATTTTCTAAAATTTTAAACAAATGAAATCAGGGAATGAGAAGATACTCTTTGGGGGAAAGTGAGGATTTGGCTTTTTGTACTGTGTAATTATTTCATACATCCATCCTGTTGTAGCGTATAAATAGGTCATTACTTTTTATTGCTAGGTTGTATTTCACTGCATAAATATACCAGTTTCTTTTTTTTTTTAAAGATTTTATTTATTTACTAGACAGAGGGATATCACAAGTAGGCAGAGAGGCAGGCAGAGAGAGAGGAGGAAACAGGCTCCCTGCTTGGAAGAGAGCCTGACGCGGGTCTTGATCCCAGGACCCCGGGATCATGACCCGAGCCGAAGGCAGAGGCTTTAATCCACTGAGCCACCCAGGCACCCCAATATACCAGTTTCTTTTTTTTTTTTTTTTTTTTTATTTATTTGACAGACAGAGATCACAAGTAGGCAGAGAAGCAGACAGATAGAGAGAGGTGGAAGCAGGCTCCCTGCAGAGCACAGAGCCCGATGTGGGGCTCGATCCCAGGACACTAGGACCATGACCTGAGCCGAAGGCAGAGGCTTTAACCCACTGAGCCACCCAGGTGCCCCAATATACCAGTTTCTTAATCCATTTCCATGCTGGTGCACATTTATTTGTTTCAAGTATTTGACCATTACAAAATAAAGCTACTGTGAACATTTATGTATATAACTTGTATGGACATGTGCTTTCAAATACTTTGGATAAATACCTAGGAATGATTGGATCATATGGTAGGTATCTGACCTTTTAAGAAATTGCTAAACTCTTTTCCAAAATAGTTATAATATTTTACATTCCGATTCACTGTGTATAAGAGTTCCAGGTCCTCTACATCTTCATCAGCATTATAGTCAATCATTTTAATGTTAGCCATTCTAATAGGTATAGTGGTATATCATTGTGGTTAGCTTGCATTTCTTTAACGACTCATGATGCTGAGTGCTTTGTGTATGTGTATGCTACAGATCTGTGTATCCTTGGTAATATGTCTGTTAAAGTCTTTTGCCTATTTTTTAATTTGGGGGTTTTGGTTTCATAATTCTAAGGCCTGAGGTTTCTTTATATATTATAGATAAAAATTCTTTATCAGATATATAAGTATTTTCATTCAGTGTGTGACTTGTATTTTTATTATCTTTATAGTTTTTTTATGAAGAACAGAAGTTTCAAACTTCATGCTCTATTTTTAAAATAATAAATGGTTTACATATTCTGGCACTTTTTTAAAATTAGCAAATAATTTGTTACTTACCTCATAACAAATCATGATACACAAATGTGTTTTTGATACTATGGAAGACCACCTGAGCTAATGGAGTCCTTATTGGTAATGTGGCCATGATTCATGCAGCCATTTACAGTATTTTTTCTTAGTTACATAGTAATTGCTGCTACCCAGTCACTTCATTTTTAGGTTATTTAAAAATAACTTAGGGTAAAGCTTGTTGTAGAAGTAAGCTCCAAGTTGGATAAACTTCATTTACACATAAGTAAAAAAAATGAATATATAAATAATTCTCCACCTGTATATCTTGGTGGATTCAGTATTGTATTTTCAGTATTGGAATGTTAAGTTTATATCCTGGAAGTGGAATTGTGTTGTTGGAAAAGCACTAATGTGTTCCTAACAGTCCAAAACAATTACTTTTTATACAATGCTTTTTATATAGCAATTATATTTTTTGCCCTTAACTCTATTACTCACAAAGAATAGATGCTAATCTCCAAGACAGGATGTTTTATGCTAAAAGAACATGCAGTCCCAGACTGTTAAAAACAAAGAAATAACAAGACTCATGACAAATAGAATCTGTCAGTTCATAAAAGTGCTGTTCTTGTTCATGATAATTGGAAGAATAGATTTGGGAAGCTGGACTCAATCCCCTTATCATTGATTCATATCTTCCTAATTGGTGCCCCTAATTTTTGTATACAAAAATCTTGTCCATATATTATCAAACTTTGTTTTGATCAAAGTTTGGTGTTAGAATCTTCAGTATGCTCCAGTAAAATAAAGGTAATGGGTATTCTCTTGTTTGAAATGAAAATATCTGGGGTGCCCCAGTGGCTCAGTCGTTAGGTGTCTGCCTTAGGCTCAGGCCATGGTCCCAGGGTCCTGGGATTGAGTCCTGAATTGGGCTCCCTGCTTGGCGGGAAGCCTGCTTCTCCCTCTTCCACTCCACTGCTTGTGTTCCTTCTCTTGCTGTGTCTCTCTCTGCCAAATAAGTAAATAAAATCTTAAAAAAATAATAAAACGAAAATATCCTGGAAAGTATAATATGCTATTAAATCTTCCCATTTTATAATTAAACTTAATCAAAATATTTTCTAATACTTACACTAGACCTGACCATTAAGGTAATGGTAAATTGGATTTGGTGTGAGAAAAGAATGAAAACTAATTTAGGAATATAGCCATTGAGAATAGGAAAAGGTAAACACAATAGGTTATTGTGTGGTAAGATGTGGTAATGAACTAAGGACAAATACTAGAAGTCCAACAATATCTAGCCATTATTTTTTTTAAAAGATTTATTTATTTATTTTAGAAAGAAAGTACAAGCAGGGGGAGGGGCAGAGGGAGAGGAAGAGAATCTCAAGCAGACTCCCTGCAGAGCAGGGCAGCCTGGCTCAACCTCATGACCCTAAGATCATGACCTTAGCCAAAATCAAGAGTTAGATGCTTAACTGACTGAGCCACCAGGTGCCCCATTATCTTATTCTTTAACATTAAAGCTCCCAAGTTCTAGCTGGGCATATGGTTGTCATTTATAGCTACATTCCCACTTTCTTTCAGTTGATGTACTCATGTGACTAAGTTCTGGACAACAGGGCATAATTGGAAATAATGCTATTTGTAGTCATGCCCATAAAAAGAGATGTATTTGCATTCACGTGCCACCTTCTTACTCCCTGCTGTGCAGGCTACAAGTACTTGGTAAGAACACCACCTGTGGACCTCAAGGTGGAAGTCATGTGTTCAGAACTATACAAGTGCCTTCTAATCTCAGGCTCCTTACCTCTGGAGACATAAGGATTGATGAAAGGGATAATAAACATTTATTTTCTTTAAGTTTCTGTATTTTGGGACTTCTTGTTATAGCAGCTTAGCTTGTGCTCCAAATAACAATGTCAGGATTATCAAGGAAGAGAAGATATCACACATTTCTAAAGAGGGTTAGAAAGAGAAGTTTAAATGCTTCATATATTTTAATTTTTCTGATGTTTGATAACATGTAGATAGCATTCTTTGTATACAAAAGTTGGACTATTTCTTTGAAACAAGCTGTACATTTTTATGTTACAGGGATGTTCAAAGAATCCATCTGCCAAATTATTTTTTATATGTAAGCTGAGTAAAATGGGTTTCTTCAGAGGTCAGTTTAAAATCTAATGGACACTCTGCTGGAATCATTAATAAGGTATCTGGTCTCAATATTAGAAATTATTGCTCAGTTATGCATACAGCAGTTAACTTCCTTTTCAATGAATTTACTGATATATATACGTATATACATGTATACATATATACACATATACACACATGTACATACATATATGTACATTCACACATGTGAAAGTAATCATGTTTAAAACTGATAACTGAGTCTTCAGGAATTGTACAAGTCAGTTTTTTATTTGTTTGTTGTTGTTTTATTGTATTATAAGGCCCAAAGTTTGTGTATTTCCCAAAATCTGGGTATCTTCTGATTGGGCTTGATGGTGGTTTAGGTTAGCAAGTGGGAGCTGTGGTAGATTTTGACCTTAATTATATTCAGCGGCCTATGTGTTTCTTGAATTAGTGTATCCTGTTTTGTGGTTGACTTTTTACCATATAGCTTGGGGAGATTGCTTTGAACCTAGCCTCTTGTAAAGGCTGGCCACAAGAGTTTACAAACTTGCCAGGTTACACACTTTATGAAAGCTTTATTCACAGGCTTGTGGCAGTTTTCTTTTACGTGAGACACTTTCATTCAGGCAACTGATTATTTTTAAATCATTAGGACTATAGCAGCAGCATTGGCAAATGCAGGTAGACAGTACTGCCCTTAACAATCAGGCACAGCCGAGACAAGGATTCAATTATAGAGAAAGGAAATTGATTAGTTTTCTGTGGCTGTGTAACACATTTCCACAATCTTAGTAGCATAAAGTGATACAAATTTACTATTTTACAGTTTCCATGGGTAGATTTTCTGTTCAAGTCTCAAATGGTTTGCAGTCAAGGTGTTAGCTGGGGCTGCATTCTTACCTGAAGTTTGAGAACCTCTTCCAAACTCATTCAGTTTGTTGACTGAATTCATTTCTTTGTAGCTTCCAAACTCATGGCAGCTTCCACTTTCTTCTAGGTCAACAGGAGAATGTCTCTCACATGTGATCTCTTTCTTTCTCTATCTATCTATCTATCTATCTATCTATCTATCTATCTATCATATCATCTATCTAATCTTTATCATTATGGAAAGAACATTTAACATGAGCTCTACCCTCTTGACAAATTTTGAACGGCATAATACATTATTGTTAACTACAAGCATAATGTTGTACAGCATATCTCTATAACTTAATCATCTTGAGTAGCTTAAAACTTGACATCTGTTGAATAGCAACTCCCTATTTCTCACTCCTTTCAGTCCCTACAAATTCTGTTCTCTGTTTCTCTGAGTTTGATTGTTTTAGATACTTATGTGACACCATACCGTATTTATCCTTCTGTGACTGCCTTATTTCACTTAGCCTAATGTCCTTGAGGTTCATCCACTTTGTTGAATGGTGTTGAGGAAACTGGATATCCACATGAAAAAAAGAATGAAATTGGACCCTTTTACCACACAAAACCAGTTCAAAATGGATAAAAGATTAAAGACTTAAACATAAGATCTGAAACTATAAAACTCCTAAAAGAAAACAGGAGAAAAGATTCCATGTTATTGGTCTAGGCAGTGATTGTTTGGATATGACATCAAAGGTGAAGGCAAAGGCAACAAAAGGAAAAATAGACACATGAGACTACATTACACTAATAAGCTTCTGCGCTGCAAAGAAAACAGTCAACAGAGGGAAAAGGATGTCTAGAAAGGGAGAAAATATTTGCACACCATATATCTGATAAGGGCTTAAAAACATATAAGAAACTCCTACAACTCAATAGCAAAAAAACAAAATAAAAACAAACAAACAAAAACAACGAATTAAAAAATGAGGAAAAGACTCAATAGACATTTTCCCAGATAAAGCACAAACAGATGGCCAACATGTATATGAAAAGGTGCTAAACCTTACTAATCTTCAGGTAAATGAAGATCAAAACAACAGTGAGATATCATTTCACATCTGTTAGAATGGTTATTATAAAACAATTAAAAAGGTAACAAATGATGGTGTATTTGTGGAGAAATTGAAATACTTACAAACTATTAGTGGAAATGTAAAATGGTACAGACCATTTGAAAGTTCCTGAAAAAAATTAAAAATAGTATTCTCATATGATCCAGCAATCTCATTTCTGGATGTATGTCCACAAAAATTCAAATCAATATCTTGAAGAGACATCTGCATTCTTATGCTCACTGCATTAATATTCATAATAACCAGAATGTGGAAACGACCTAAATGTCTGTCAGCTGATGAGTAGATAAAGAAAATCTGGTATATACATATAATGGAATATCATTTAGCCTTTAAAAAAAAAAAAAAAAACGAAAGGAAATCCTGCCACTTCACTTTATCTTAAAAGACTTGCTTGATTAGATCAAACTTACCTAGGATAATATCTCCAATTTAAAGCCCGTTGATTAGGGATTTTAATTATATCTGCTAAATCCATTCATAGTAACACTTTAGTGTTTGAATAACTAGGAGAAGGTTTGTGCAGCAGGGGCTGGAAATCTTGAGGTAGGGGGAAGGGATATCTTATTCTTATCAAATGTCTGTCAAGACCACAGGGAATCATTCCTAAATAGGCCTTTAGATATTAAAGTAAGAAATCATTTTCTCAGATGCTTAAGTTGTCTTTCTTAGCTAAATATATAAGCTGAGGCCTAGGCTTTTATCCACTAAGAGAGTCAAGTTCCACCTGGTGCTATGGAACCCAAATTTTGTTTTTAGATTAAAACTGTTTATGCCAGGCATACTGTGCTAGATAGATTACCTCACACTCAAGAGAACCTTCCACCAACCTGCTCTGGAATTATCAGTTACTGAATTCTGAATGTAGCTTTAGATAGCTGAGCTTCAGTGTGTCATTTTATTCACAATGAAGGGGCAGATATTATAAATAAATAAATAAAAGGAAAAAATTTCCTTATTATGAAAAGAATAATCCTTCTTTCAAGGTTGTGGTAGTAGAAAAAAACACATTTTCATAAGCCTCAAGGCTAAGATGTTGTTAGCTCTCATACAAATAAAATGGCAGAGTACCCAGAAGTTTAGTAAAGAGAATCAACTCTCAGATTTGGAAAGCCAGTGCACATATATCTCTAGGCTGAACTTGCTCAGGACCAGTCAGAGCAAGATGTGCGATAGACTTGAAAGCATTCCCCAAACCTCAAACAGATCAGCAATGTCTGAAGCTTCACAGCAAAGGGCTTTAAACACAACCTCTAACTGGATATTGGCAAAACAATAAGCTACTCTGACCAGAGGTGACTTTATTATTTTTTTTTAAGATTTCTTTATTTGAGAGAGAGAAAGCTTGTGCTTGAGCAAGTGGGGGAGGGGGAGAGGAGGAGCAGAGGGAGAGAATCTTTCAAGCAGACTCCCTGCTGAGTGTGAAACCTGACATAGGGCTTAATTTCACAACCCATGAGGTCATGACCTGAGCTGAAACCAAGAGCTGGATGCTTAACGCTTAACCAATTGAGCCACCTGGATGCCCCCAGAAGTGATTTCTTAAGAAGCCAAGTTTTAAAATAATGTTATAGTTATCCCTAGCAGCCTCAAAAACTATATGAATGCTAAAGGCTGCATTCTCTCAGGAATGATTAGAAAGAAAACCTCCAAGCTACTATTTCTGGCTAAACATGGGGGGAAAATATAAAATCCCTGAATTGTGATAGTCTCCAAACCACACACACGCACACACACACACACACACACATGTTCAATAGTGAAAGGTAAAAATCTAACTGTCTAAGGAGGCTTATGTGTAACCTTTGACCAATAAGTAGTTTATGCTGACCCAAGAGTGACCAAAACTAAAAAACAAAAACAACAACAAGGGAGGAAAATATGAGTGACAAGATCAGATGCTACATAATGCAGGAAAAATACACATTATAGAATCATTTCAGCCAAGTCTCTAAACAAATGAGTGACCAAGTAAGTAACAACAACTAGCTTCATTTATCAGTATCCAGAATTTGTACAATATATTTTTGAAAATGTCCAAGTTTCAACAAATATAATGATACATGACAACAAATGAGAAACTTTTTTCCTGTGATTCATACACAGGGGGAAAAAATGGCAATAGAATAGATATTTGAAGTGCTCCAGATGGTAGACTTAGCAGACAAAGGCTTTAAAGCAGCTATTGCAAATATGTTCAAAGAACTAAAGGAAACCGTACTTGAATTAAAAGAGGGTATGAGAATCATCTCATAAAATATGAATATCAATGATGAGATAGAAATTATTAAAAAGAACAAAATTTAAGTTCTGTGATTGAAAAGTACAATAACTGAAATAAGAAATTCACTAGAATTGTTCAACACTAGACTTGAGTTGATACATGAAGAAAATCAATGAACTTGAAGATAGATCAGTAGAGATTATACAATCTGATGCAGAATAAAGAATGAAGAAACATTAATAGAGTCTCAGAGAAATGTGGAATACCATTAAACACACCAACATACATGTAAAAGGACTAGCAGAAGGAAACAAAAGCAAGGGAGAGAATAAATAATCAAGGAAATGAAGGCTGAAAACTTCCCAAATTTGAAGAAAAATATTCATGTACAGAACCAAGAACTTCAACAAATTATAAGATAAACACAAAGAGCAAAACACCCATACTAGTCATAGTCAAATTTTAAAAGACAAAGAGAAAATCTTGAAAAGACCAAGACAAAAAGGAACCATAACAACAAACTGTAGAGTTCAGAAGGCTGGGGTGGATGACACATTCAAAGTGCTAAAAACAAAAACTGTTAAAAAATCTATCTAGCAAAATTATCTTTCAAAAATGAGTATGAAATAAATGGATGAGGTAAAGACATTCCAAGATAAACAAAGATTAGAGACTTTGTTGCTAGCAGATCAACCTTAAAAGAAATAATAAAAGAAGTTCTTATGACCGAAAACAACTGACATAGAGAGTAATTCAAAGCCACAAGGAAAATAGAAATGACTAGATAGAAGTAAAGAGAACCAGAAAAAGTAAATTATAAAGTGCATATAACAAACTATACATATATACATGCTTTTATTTATTTAGCTTCTTTAAAAGATGTAAGATTGTATAAAGTCATGACTATAACCATATATTTTTCAGTTTTTAAAATAGATTTAGTATAAATGACAGTAGTAACACAAAAATCTAGGGAGGAAATAGAGCTACATAGGAATAAAGTTTTTATATTTTATGGAAATTTAAGTTGGTATAAACCTGAAGGAGACTCCAACAAGTTAAGATGTATATTCTCAATCCTTAAGAAACCACTAATAAATGATTAAAAAACACAGTTTTCCAAATTTGTTAGAAATGGTCCAGTGCTATGTAATAATACGAATGTTCTGCTAATGCTTTGATTTTTTTTTTAATGAGACACATTATAGTTTTTGGCTTTAGGTTCAACTTTGTAGGTGCTGTGGGATTTAGTTTTTCCAACAGATGAAAACTGACACTATAGCCGTAAGCATCAAGACTTCTTCTTGCAGTGAGTAAATGGAATAAGAAATTGGGGAGAACTTTAAATTCATTAGGTTTTAAATTCTTTCATCTGAATAAGATATTTTGATTTTAAACATAAAGTTTCTTTGGGTTTTTTTCATGTCTTTTTGTGAAATAATTATGGAAGAGATTTGTATTCAGATATGGAGTATACCTCAGCTGCTATTATATCATTGGTACATCTTAGTCATTTAATTTTATTGTAGTAACTTTGATGAGCTATAATGAGCACAGATTAACATAATTTGGGTTGGAAAATAGAAGAGTATACAGTTTTGGATTCAACAACCCTAGAAGTTAATTTAATTGATAAATTAAAATAGTTTTTCTGATGCACTGTACAGTTTTCTGTAGGATATACATTACCCTTCAGAGGATTAAATGTAGTCCAGAAAGAAGTAATTGGTATTTTGGTTGGAACCTCTTGAGTATGGAAGCAGGGGAGTTCTGACAAAAATGTGGATATGCTCACATGGGAGGCACAATGACAATCTAGGCTGACCATAAGTCAAATGATGATTCTAATAGCTAAGAGTGCAGAAAGCTTAGGGGGTTGACCAGGACTACTCCTTTCTCTAGCGAGTCTTCCTTAGAAAGAAGGGTGTCAAGATGGACTGAACATTACTAAACTGGGAAGCTTTAGAAAGTCTCAATGTCTGGTAGTACCCAAACTAATTAAATAAGAATATCTGGGATGAGACCTAATAACACAGACAAGTGGACATGCCTTATCTTGTTTGGTGAATCTGAAGAATAGCTCACTGCTTCTTTCTGCTCTCATGTTGAAATTTGCCTGAGTACAGAGAGACATATTATCTGTGCTTCTATGGTACGACTTTTTTCAGCTACAGGCCCTTGTGGGTGAGACCTGTAGTATTCCTTCTAAGGTGGTGACTGAGTAGGTAAATCTGACAAATTAGGGTGAGTTATTAACAGACTTAGCTTTTATCATTAAAGCTGTTTGATTTCTGCTATGCTTCTAAAATTATTTCTCAATTGGTTCCAAACCAGGGACCTAATTTATTATCTCTGAATGACCCTAAGAGAAATGATGTCTTGTAAACCCTGAACCTGAACCTGAAGAATTTCAAGGAACCTAGCTGTAGGAAACACAGCTGATTCCATATATACTGGAAGGTTAATAAGCAGCCTCTGTCCCATTCTCTTGTCCTCTCTCTCTCTGACACTCAGAGTTCTCTCTCATTCGAGCAGTTTGTCTGTATGCTGCACATTGGCTTTGCTGTCTTTCTCTTCAGAAAGGCTTGAATATGACTCTCGTAACTCATGGTGAGTGTAGCTTTCTGTGACACTGGTTCAAACACCAACTGAAAACACCTTGTAACTTTAGAAACAACACCAAGAAACTAAGTACCTCAATTAGAAAACAACTTTTCAAGAGGAAGAATAAGATTTAGTTATTTTGGAATATATGCCAACTTTAATTCCCATCAATTATGCTTACGGTGAGGTCACAGGCATAAGAGGGTAGCCCGCCCCTTTCACAGAGTCTAGGTCTGAGGATGCTTCTCAGAGAAGTGCTGACTGGGATGACACCCCACAGTTTATCTACAGAACCACCAGATTTCTTCTGTTTTTACATGTATGCCCTGTCTCCTATGTAACCTTCAACAAGTCACTGAAATCTTTCATCCCATAATTGAAAAATTACCAAAATTCTCATTGTGAGAATAAATAACATAATTACATGCACTATTTTGAGAATTTTAGAAAAAAGCCTAATTCATCATATTTTTAGAGAGTTCAATTGTATTTATTAAAATTCAGGTGAAATAGGAGTAGTTATTTAAACTTCAAACATTGTTACTATTTTTTTAAACATAAAATGATTATTGGAGCTTATATTACCTTGGGAAAGATAATAATCACAATCATTTTATTTCTATAATGATTCCTTTTTAGACACTATTTATTGCTCTACAACATTTATTTTTTAAAATTCTTTAAAGTGTGTTTTAACTGCCGTCTTGAATATTTAATTTTGTTTAAAAATAGTCTCCACTGAATTGTACCTCTCAAGTGAACTCTATAAAAATTGATTTTTGCTTTTTAAGAAAAGTGTTGAAAATGTAGCTTAAGGGAAGACTTTTTTATTATGTTTTCTCCCCCATGTTCTCTTGTGCTTTAGTTGTTTAGATTCCTTTCTTTGTTGTTGTTGTTGTTGTTGTTGTTGTACTTTAATGTTGCAGGACTTGACTGTTTCCTAGGGAGACAAAAGCGTCTATTGTAGTTTTGCCTCCATTAACCAATCATTGAATGGAGGCTGTGCTTTATTTTTTTTTTAAAGTTTATTTAATTATTTAAGTAATCTCTACACCCAATGTGGGGCTCGAACTGCCAACCCTGAGGTCAAGAGCTGTATGTTCCCCTGACCAAGCTGGGCAGATACCCCAGAAACAGTGCTTTTTAAAACTGAGATGTCATTGGACAGAGTTTTGGAAGACTGCATTTGATTCTACCTCTCTATATCTAGTGAAATGTATGACCTTTAATTTCTTTTGTAGCTCTGATATATTTTTTGTGAATGGCTCTGTGGCATGATTCATGGTCCTCAGTTATTATAGTAAATAATTGCATGACCAGAGAATTATGTTTAAAATGTCTATAAAAACCATCAGAGATTCACTGCCAGTGAGAGAATGTTGAATCACAAGAACCTGCCAGAGAAGAATCCTAATAGGTGCTACCACATCTTGGTTTATTCACATAATGAGCATTTGCTCCTGATCGAAACAATCTGAGTTTGCGTGAAGAGTTAGAATGCCGTGGTGGTAAAGTAGAAGTGTCATATATGCCCAGAAATAAAGAATACGAAATTCGAAACTTGAGCAAAGAATAGGATCTTTTTTGAAAAATCTGAAAATAAGTCCCTCCCCCCAAATTTAAGAAAGCTTCTATGTGGTTGGATCCCATCCCCCGTTTTGTTCATTGGTTTTGTTTTCTTTTATGTTTGCTTTGAGTTATGAGTATATGGAAGAAGGAGGGCTCACAAGACAGAAGCCTATGCCCTGAATTGGTATAATGTCACTCTAAGCCAGAATATCAAGTCTTGTGGGAAAATAGGCTCCATTTCCTGGTAGAAAGAGCTGCAAAGTATTGAGGTCATTTTTGAAATCTATACATCCTGAGTTTCTGATAAAATTGACAAATAACATATTCTTTGCAGAGTTTTCATGAGCACTGAATAAAATACAGTGCTTGTTTCAGTGCCTAGCAGAGGATAGCCGGTCAATAGATAACTTTTTATCAGCTATATAGTTATTATTAGAAATGTTACCTGTGTTTAGGTCACCAGAAAACCCAATCCTGTTACTTCTACTCCTATCTTGTATCCCTTCTTTTTTTCCTTTATTGCTATTGCCTGAATTGTGAGCCCCTTTTATTTCTTGCCATGTAGATTGAAATAACCTCTTGAGTAATAAGCAATTGGCTGTTAGTCTCTATTGAGGTACTATAATCTCTGTGAAGGGCAGAGACCCTGACTTTCTAATTTATAGTTACATTTTCTTTTTCTGATACAGTACATTGATCACAGTAGATGCTCCACAAATATTTGTTGAATATATGAATAAAAGATGAAACTCTGCATACAAAGAAGGTTTAAAAAAAACAAACAAACCATTATTCTTACTCTGTTTCCTCATACCCAATCAGCTCCACACAGTATTCAAAATAAAATTTAAGCTTTTTAGCTTTACCTACAAGGGTCTCCATGATCTGACCCTTGCCTCTAACTTCATCTCTCACTTCCTAAACATGTATCTGATCTTCCAGAAGTTTTCTGAATCTATCATGATTTCCTGAAAGATATCCTTTCCCGGGGCGCCTAGGTGGCTCAGTGGGTTAAAGCCTCTGCCTTCGGCTCAGGTCATGGTCTCAGGGTCCTGGGATCAAGCCCCACGTCGGGCTCTCTGCTCAGTAGGGAGCCTGCTTCCTCCTCTCTCCCTGCCTGCCTCTCTGCCTACTTGTGATCTCTGTCTGTCAAATAAATAAATAAAATCTTTAAAAAAAAAAAAAAAAAGATATCCTTTCCCTAGAAAAGGCTGATTCCACTTCTTTACCTGGTCTAATTCCTACATTTTTTAAGACTTAGGGCAATAATTTCCTTTTCTGGGACACCCTCCCTGATGTTCCAGCATTGGCCAATAGAACCTCAGTATGACCAACAAGTGTCTGGTATACAGTGGATGCTTTATAATTATGTGAATGAATAAAAGCAGAGTAGCAGGTGTGAAGGAAGGGTAGCTTTAAAATTCATTACCAGGAGTTTCACAGAATACCCCACTTAAGCCTAGGGTTGTGTATTTTCTTTCCTCATTAAAGCTTCATTAGATTTTTTTTTCTACTAAATGGACTAAATTGGCTTTCTTTGTTCTTAAAATAATTCTCAGTAGTGAGCTTGGTGTTACTCTATCCCCAGATGACAATTGTCCTAACCTTTATTTGCACTGAAGCCTGACTTCATTTCTCTTTGATTGCTTTTGCTGATTGAGCAAGTAGCTTATGTTTTATTTCTTAACAATCTCAAAAGACACACTAGTCGATGTAAAGCAGCATTAGTACAGTGCTAAACTATAACATTTGGTAATGACTAAATTATTTTAGCATCTTGAGCACAGAGCTAGTCTCAGCTTCTCCCATAATAATAATGATATCATGTTAGTATAACTGCCTTTAGGAAAGAAGAGAAATCCTGCATCAATTTGACATGACTAATGTTTAAGTGGGTCCTGCTGCATTTGCTTTTCAATAGAAAGAGAAAAATGATAGTTATTCAAAGCACCATGTGAATCTTGTGTGTGCTATTGGTGCATAAGTTAAAGGAGCTCCAGGCAACTTTTTACTTACTCTTCTCTTGATTTACTGTCTTTCTTAAATTGGGACACACATGCATTCTAAACAATTTTAGGTCAACCAGTGCTTTTCCTTATTTCTCCACTATAACCCAATTCTCCAAGTTCTTAACTAGAAGAAGAGTGACAAAAGAGGCACATAATTTAGTAAAGCAAAGAAAGGTACAGTAGAACATCACCAATAATCCACAAACCACGTTTTCCAATTTCTTAAGAGTAAACTGGGGCTAACTGTTCCATGAATACATTTGATGATTTCAGAAGATGCATGGACTTCTTTTTGGAAAAAGTTTAACCCCTTATTTTCCTGTATAGTGTTTCTTAAGATTGAGTGGTGCTTCCATTATCTATCCATTAATTCCTCTCCTTACTGTAATAAATAATAACTGACATACTTAACATGCAACTTAAGATGAATAGGAGTCTTCTTTATAAATATCAACATTCTCTTTACTCAGGTGATAAAACTGAGGCCCAAGGAAGGCAGGTGACTAGGACAAGGTCATACATCTATCTAATACAAGAACTAAAGTAGGTACTAAGACTTCATTCCCCTCCCTATTTTTTCTACTAAATCAGTGTATATTTTCTATTCTACTTGTTTTTTTGGTGTTATCTTTTGGAGTGCTTATTTATAACAAATTGTTTTAGATGTGGCTATACATTTAAAAAGAAGTGAGATCTTTTGCGTAAGAGAATTAGTTTTAAGGATTTGCTGAGAGATGCAAGACGATTATTATCTAGTCCTAATTTCATAAGCTCTCTTTTAAAACAACATTTACATAAACAAAAAAGAAATTAATATTTAATTAATATCACTATGAAGAATGTAAGTCTTATTCAGGTTATTTTGGGATATATGCTATAAGCAAGATATATGTTAGGAATAAAATGTATCTATATTTAATTTGTATTGAAATTAATTTTCACTTGATGCCCTAGGAATTGCTTGGGACTATTCTAAAGTATTGTCTGGATCTGCTTACAACATCTTATTATGTTGCACTCAATCTTTTATATTAATTTACCATACAGAAACAAAGGTACATTTATGATCAGTTCAGTGTTGCATATCTGGCCAGATCGATATTCACGCAATCAAAATACAAATATGTTTGCATGGCATGAAATAATGGTTGAGTTCCTCTTCCCTTTATTTTTTAAGTTTTATGTTAATTCCAGTATTGTTAACGTGCAGTGTTATGTTAGTTTTAGGGGTACAATATGGTGATTCAACAGTTCCATATATTAGTGCTCATCAAGATAAATGTACTCTTTTTTTTAATCTTTTTTTAAATTTATTTTCAGCATAACAGTATTCATTGTTTTTGCACCACACCCAGTGCTCAATGCAGTCCGTGCCCTCTCTAATACCCACCACCTGGTTCTCCCAACCTCCCATCCCCCCACCTCTTCAAACCCTTCAGATTGCTTTTCAGAGTCCATAGTCTCTCATGGTTCACCTCCCCTTCCAATTTCCCCCAACTCCCTTCTCCTAACTCCCCATGTCCTCCATGCTATTTGTTATTATGCTCCACAAATAAGTGAAACCATATGATAATTGACTCTCTCAGC
>NW_019154091.1:20255023-20260653 GCF_002288905.1 Enhydra lutris kenyoni
TGGTGATGGTGGTGATGGTAGTAATGATGATGGTGGTGATGGTGGTGGTGGTGATAGTGTTGATGATAGTGATATGGTAGTGATGATGGCTGCAGTGATGATGGTGATGATGATAATGGTGATGATGGTGATGTGGTGGTTGTTGTGGAGGTGGTAATGTGGTAGTGATGATGGTGGGGATAGTGATGATGATGGTGGTGGTGATGGTGGTGATGGACATAGTAGTATGTGTGAAGAGAGTAAGAAACAACAGAGAAATGTGGGAAGCCAAAAAGGGGGCCACTAAGCAGATTTAAGGCTGAGGCACCTTGTGATATGAAATGATCAGGGAAAATCCCCAGGGTGGGGTACCCAGAGGACTTCAGGTACAGGACACCTACCATTCAATTTTAAGTCTGTTTACATTTGTTTTGGAGATAACTCTTTCTCTGATCCTCAACATCCCCAGCTGATGTGATTACATACCCGTTATGCTCTGTGAAGTGAGTACTTTTATGGAAATCAAGGAAGAGTCCTGATTTTATATCTTCGCCTTCTGTAAAGCAGAGGTGGTTATGACTAAATGATTTGTAAGACCCAAAGATGACTAGGAAACTCTTACCATCTCATAGATCTACAGAAGAGTAGAGCCAATTGTGTCTGGTTCTCAAGAAGCAGGGAGACCCCAGCTAACATGGGCTAAACAGGTAAAAGAAATATTGCAGGTATTTACTCAATGTGAGGTTTGTTTAGAGATCATCAAAGCCCATCGTTAGAAGCTGTTATGTGGAAAAAGAATCCCCTCGCTGGATATATTAAGGTTATGTCAAGGCCCCAGCTTCCTGCTGAGCACTCCCTAGTGAGGCAGCTGTCTGCTCCTTCTCTCTTAGTCAGCAAGAAAGGCTGAGGGGTTCTTTTCTTTTCTTTTTTTAAAGTTAACATACACTTGGAGTGTTTTCTTTGTTTGAGGGTTGGGGGAAAGGGGAAAGCCTTTAAGTACATCGTCTTTTCTTTCCCATAAATGATCAAATAGTCTATTCAAGTATTTTCAAAATGGTTATACTTTTGAGGAACTATTATCTTCCCCCCTCACAACCCTGATGAAAGATGATTCCAAATGCAATAAAATGGGCTCCGGAGACATCCATTTATTTATTCCAAATATTTCAGCTAATGAGAAAACAAATTTGAACTCCCTGTCCTGGGGGCTTTGCAACCAAACTCTTTGGCAGTGCTCTCGACATGGGCACCCACTGCTTGTCTTGCTGCCTCCAAGGCTCCTTGGGGCCCACTCTCTCTCCAAGTTTCTCATTAGTAGGAACTCCATCACTCACATGGGACGCAGAGGCCTCACCCCTGCTGACACTTTTATTGTGCTGGCCTTGCCAGCCTCTCGTCCCCTTTTGCACCCCAGCCAGCCCTCCCTCTCTGCTGGACTCCCTCCTACTCTCATCCTTCTGTGAGGCTCCTGGCAAGAAACTGCCTTTGATGGATCCCACAGACCCCTGACCTGACTTTGAAGTCTCCACAGCTTAATCAAACACACCCACCTCAAGACTCAGCATTGCCCCTTTAACCGGCTTACCAAACTCATTAGGCGCCCTGGGGGACCAGTTTGTCTCCTATATGACAGAATAATAAGTAGGTTTGGGGGAAAGAAGGAAAGTGAATATTGTATTGTTGGACACGCACCACTAAGAAAGCAGAGTGTCCTATTGGAAGGAGGTAGGAGAGCTGCTGCTGACAGCCATCCCTCCTCCAGCTCCTGTGTGGACTACAGAGCCAGGCTTTGGGGACAGAGAGATGTGAGCTCAGCATGAGTTTGATCTCAGCTTTGCTGCTGTGGTTGACCTTGGACAGGCCACTTTGAGCAACACCCCTTAAGGTCACTGTCAAAATTAACTTAAGTACTTTCCACAGTATGTGGTAAATAAAAAAAGTATGATCTCAAAAAAGCAAACTATTATTATTTCCAACGTTCAGCCTCAGTGAAAGGTGAAGGGCTAACTGGCCAGCTCATGGAGACCCACGTCTGTACTCTCACTGAGGTTGTTAAGGAGGCATGACTTCATGCTGTTTACAATGATCCTGCCTAGTCACATACCATTGGTGATGAGTGCTTCAGGGTCTCAGAGCACAGAATAATCATAATAAAATTTAAATGGCTTCTATCTATTGCCCACTTATCTTGGGCCAGATACTGTACTGGATAATTGAAATATAATACTACCATTTTGGTTGGTATTATATCCCCATTTGACATTAAGGGAAACTGATAATCTGGAAATTTGCATGCTTTGTTTAAGGGTCTTATATCAGTCAGAGCCTTGAGAGGAAACAGTACACCCATCTATAAGACATGGCGAAGCCCCCAGAAACTAACAGAAGTGGAAAGCTGTTATCATCTCTAATCTTGAAGGGGCTGGGTGGTGGGTAGCAAGGAGGAGTGATGTTATCATACTCCAGGGAGAGGCAGAGCCATAGAAGAGCCACCACCCAGCAGGACCCGTGGCCACAGCTGGGAGGCAGGGAAGGACAGGAGTAAGCATTGGGTTAAATACCCCATTAGCTGAATCGAGAGGAAGCCAGAAGACAAGTGAGTGGGATGCAGTGGTCCATAGTCGTCAGCCTCTCTGGGCACAAGGAAGAGCAGAGGACGGTAAAGAATGGATGGCAGGCACAGGGATGCCATGGAGAATAACCAAGTCACTCAGCTGCTCAGTGGAAAACCAAGACCTCGCTCAACTTGTTTGTCCAAGAGCAAGTTGTCTCCACCACCTGGAAGATATTAGTACAGTCTTTTAAGTAAATAAGCGAAGGGAAATTACAGAATGCTATAAAAGAGAATGTTAGAAATAAGTAAATCTGATTTTGAATCCAGGGTCTACAACTGGAACACTTTGTGGTCTCGGGCAAGTTCACTCAGCCTTTTCAAGGCTTGGCTTCCTCATCAGTGAAACTTGGAGAGTAGTCATCCCTAGGGCAGACATTCAAGGTAAGGGGTAAGCAAGATAAAGGAAAGAAAGTGGAGAGACACTGTCATAGCAGCTACAAGAGCAGAATTGGGAGTCAGGCTGCCCAGGCTCAAGCCCTCACCATGTTCTCTGAGGCAAGTTCACCTCTCATTGCCCTACACTTCTCCTCTGTGAAACAGAACGATGAGAATACCACCCATACAGGTGCGCTATGCTGTGACTCAGTCGATGTAAAACTTAGAATTACCCAACAGTTCACAAGAGTTCGGTACATGTTGTCTATTTTTACTCAAAGGCTTAGCACACGGCCTGTTGCAGAGTAAGTAGTAACCTAGAGCTCACCTCCAGGTGGGTGGGAGCAGGATGAAGAAAGTTTGCATTCCCATGTCTTTGTTTCTCTTCCCTCCAGAGCACTCGGAACCCATGCCAAACTGAGCTTCAAACATCAGTTCAAAGAAATACGTGCAGCCCTATGCTTACTGCAGCACTGTTCACAACCGCCAAGCTATGGAAGCAGCCCAGGTGTCCATTAAGAGATGACTGGATCAGAGGTGGGGAATACATATACAATGGAATATTACTCAGCCATAAGAAAAGGATGAAATCTTTCCATTTGCAACAACATGGGTGAACCTAGAAGGAGTTATGCTAAGTGGAATAGCCAGAGGGAGAAAGACAAATACCATATATTTCTCTTATATGTGGAATCTAAAAGACAAAACAGACAACCAGCCAAGACAGAAACAGACACAGAGATGCAGCAAACAAGCTGTTGGTTAGCAGAGGAAGGTGGAGCGGGCAGGGGAATAGGTGAGATCTGAGAGAGGAGGAGGAAGGTGCTTCTTAGGCTGACATAAGAAATGATGAATTTGGGTTTTTGCTGTTTTGATCCATTAGAGAACCATGGAGGAGCTGGGATAAGCTCTGAGCCGGAAGTCGCTCCCACAGGTCCACACACGAGATCCCTATGTTGACCTATTTCATGTTCCTCAAGTGCTCAGAGGTGAGTTTTTATGTGGTTCCCCCCACTGCTTGTCTCCTGCCTTCTCCCTGAGGGACCCTTGTATATCATGTGGATTCTTCCCCCCAATAAGCTTATCTAATTATTCTCCCTTGCTATTTTCCTTGAGATCTGAAATGAAAACAATTCCCAGTTTCTGTCTCCAGATTTTGGCCAAAAGAAATTTTTTGCTGTATTGACTCATCTAGTTTCTACTTGTTTGGAAACATGACAGCTGAAAATTGAATGAGGAGATTCTGCATATCATCTTCAGGAAAGTTGCTTTATTAACATTTTCAAGTAAGCAATAAAGAGTTTTCTCTTGTTACAACAGATGGTAATGTTGTTTTATAGTTATGGAAGTCAGTGCTCCACACCTCAGTGACTCTACCCCTCAGCACTCAAATGCTTTAGTGTTTTATTGTGGGCTTTGCTGAGCACAAGAGAGTGATCATTTGGTATTTCAATCATGCCCAGTGCTTGGCACATAGTAGGCGCTCTGTGAATGCTGTCTGAATAACTGAAGGAATTAATCAATTGATCAAAGCTCAAAGAATTTTTTTTCACACAGCACATGTCAAAAATACAGTGACTAGGCCACAAACATCTTTTGAACGGATTATGAATAAAACCACTGAAAGCAGAGTTTCTGGAATTCTCCTTCTGGATCCAGGTCAGGACAGCACATAAGTTGCCCTCTTTCTTGTTGCTGCTGTCAAGGACAAGTAGTGCTACTTCAGAACCAGTCACCTCGGTCAAGGTCATTAAGTTTTAGCCACCACATGGTCACTTCGTGAGCCCCCAACTCTAGCACACCAATTAGAGCCCATGTAATTGGACCCCACTTCTTGACAGCTACTTTTTTCGTGGCTAAATATTCTCCCTACCTATTTGTTGATGTGTCGCAGATACGCATACAACAGGTAGCACAGAAATGAGGTGTAACACCTCTAAACCCATGCGGCATCGATGAAGTGGACAGTTGAGGCCGCACAACATGGATGTGGCAGCCCAACACACTGACATGTGATTATTCAAGAGGTTGTAGTATTCATTGCCTCTCCACGGAAGTTATCAGAATGAAAAATAAAATGTTGGGGAACCTTTCGTAGAATGTGTTTCTACGGCAGCATGAAAGTAAAAAATGATTATTGTAATAATATAAGCAACAAAATATATGTTATATACAAAGTAAAGGTCACCCCTTGGCTCTTACCCTCCCCCTCTGCCATTCCCAATTCAAATGACCACTGAGCTTACCATGATCAACAGATTGTGATTACCCTTTTCTTCATTTTTCTATGCACATATCTTCTTTTTATACAACTAGACTATACTATATATTTCCTGCAACTTGCCATGTTTGTTTAACAGACATCATTCCAAGTCAGTATGGAGAGATATGCCTTTTTCTCCTTGGGTTTCACATGCGGCATTGTAGGTTGATTCTAGTTGCTTGTTGTTGTTTGGGAGGTTTGTTTGTTTTTTTTCTGTTAAAAACAGTACATCATGATCATTTGTGTACATACATCTTTTTTTAATCATTTTTTAATTTATTTTCAGCATAACAGTATTCATTGTTTTTGTACCACACCCAGTGCTCCATGCAGTCTGTGGCCTCTCTAATAATCACCACCTGGTTCCCCCAACCTCCCACCTCCCCACCTCTTCAAACC
>NW_019154091.1:20260753-20402200 GCF_002288905.1 Enhydra lutris kenyoni
CCATTCGTCCATTGAAGGGCATCTTGGTTCTTTCCACAGTTTGGCAACCGTGGCCATTGCTGCTATAAACATTGGGGTATAGATGGCCCTTCTTTTCACTCCATCTGTATCTTTGGGGTCCATCGGTATTCTTCAAAGAGCTGGAGCAAATAATCCAAAAATTTGTATGGAACCAGAATAGACCCCGAATCGCTAAAGAAATGTTGAAAAACAAAAATAAAACTGGGGGCATCACATTACCTGATTTCAAGCTTTACTACAAAGCTGTGATCACCAAGACAGCATGGTACTGGCATAAAAACAGACACATAGACCAGTGGAACAGAGTAGAGAGCCCAGATATGGACCCTCAACTCTATGGTCAGTTAATCTTTGACAAAACAGGAAAAAATATACAGTGGAAAAAAGACAGTCTCTTCAATAAATGGTGCTGGGAAAACTGGACAGCTATATGTAGAAGAATGAAACTCAACCATTCTCTTACACCGTACACAAAGATAAACTCAAAATGGATAAAAGACCTCAATGTGAGACAGGAATCCATCAGAATCCTAGAGGAGAACATAGGCAGTAATCTCTTCGATATCAGCCACAGCAACCTCTTTCAAGATATGTCTCCAAAGGCAAATGAAACAAAAGCCAAAATAAACTTTTGGGACTTCATCAAGATCAAAAGTTTCTGCACAGCAAAGGAAACAGTCAAGAAAACAAAGAGGCAACCCACGGAATGGGAGAAGATATTTGCAAATGACAGTACAGACAAAAGATTGATATCCAGGATCTATAAAGAACTCCTCAAACTCAACACACACAAAACAGATAATCATATCAAAAAATGGGCAGAAGATATGAACAGACACTTCTCCAATGAAGACAAATGTACTCTTAATACCCCTCACCAATTTAGCCTCCTCCCACACATCTTCCCTCTGGTAACAATCTGTTTGTTCCATATAGTTATGAGTCTGTTTTTTGGTTGTTGTTTTTTTTTTCCTTTGTTGACTTTTTGTTTTTTAAATTCCACGTATGAATGAAATCATATGGTATTTGTCTTTCTCTGACTTACTCTATAGATCCATCCATGTTGTTGCAAATGGCAAGGTTTCATTCTTTTTTATGGATGAATAATATATATATCACATCTTTTTATTGATACATCTACCCATGGACACTTGGGCTGCTTCCATAGTTTGGCTATTGTAAGTAATGCTGCAGTAAACATAGGGGTGCATGTCCCTTCAAATTAGTGTTTTTGTTATTTTATCTATTTATTTATTTGAGCGAGGGAGAGAGTGCACGAGCAGGGGGAGAGGAGCAAAGGGAGAGGGAGAAAGGAAGCAGACTCCCTGCTGAACACAGAGCCCAATGTGGGGCTTGATCTCATGATGAATATGTCATGACCTAAGCCCGAAATCAAGAGTCTGAAGCTCAAGAGACTGAACAACACAGGTACCCTGTTTTTGTAGTCTTTAGGTAAATGCCCAGTAGTGAGATCACTGGATAGAAGGGTAGTTCTATTTTTAATTTTTTGAGGATCCTCCACACTGTCTTTCACAGTGTGAAAGTGACTGAACCAGTTTGCCTTTGTACCAACAGTGCATGCGTGTTCTGATTTTCTCCACATCCTCACCAACACTACTTGTTTCTTGAGTTTGGTGGGTTTTTTTGTTTCTGTTTTTTTGTTTTTTTAGACATTCTGACAGATGCAGTATCTCATTGTGCTTTTGATTTGCATTTCCCTGATTATGAGCGATGTTGAGCATCTTTCATGTGCCTGTTGGCTATCTGGATGTCTTCCTTAAAGAAACGTCTGTTCACCTCTGCCCATTTTTATTTGGATTATTTGGGTTTTTTGTTTTGTTTTGTTTTGTTTTTTGTTTTGTTTTGAGTTGTATATGTTCTCTATATATTTTGGATACTAACTCTTGATTCAATATGTCATTTGCAAATATCTTCTCCCATTCGTTAAGTTTTCTTTTAATTTTATTGATTGTTTCCTTTGCAACTTTTTTTTGCTTGCTTTTTGTTGTTGTTGTTAAATTTTAATTCTAGTATAGTTAACATATAGTGTTATACTGGTTTCAGGTATACAATACAGAGAGTCAACAATTTCATATATTTCCCAGCACTCATCATGACAAGTGCTTTTTATTTTAATATATCCCAGTACTTTATTTTTGCTTTTGTTTCCTCTGCCTCAGGAGACATATCTAGAAAGATATTGCCACAGCCAATATTAGAGAAATTACTGCCTGTCCTCTCTTCTAGGATTTTTGTGGTTTCAGGCTCACATTCAGATCCTTAATCCATTGTGAATTTGTTTTATTGGGTAGTGTAAAAAAAGTGGTCCAGCTTCATTTTTTTGCATGTAGCTATCCAATTTTCCCAAATATTGGTTGAGAAGACTGTCTTTTTCCATTGCATATTCTTTCTTCCTTTACTGAAGATTGAGCATAACATCGTAGGTTTATTTCTGGAGTTTCTATTCTGTTCCATTGATCTATGTGGGTTTTTGTGTGTGTGTGTGTGTGTGTGTGTGCCAGTACCATACTGTTTTGATTACTATAGCTTTGTAATGTAACTTTAAGTCTGAAATTGTGATAACTCCAGTTTTGTTTTTCTTTTCGAAGATTGCTTTGACTATTCAATGTTTTTTATGGTTCCATACAAATTTTTAAATTGTTTGTTCTAGGTCTGTGAAAAATGCTATTGGTACTTTGACAGAGATTACATTAAATCTGTAGATTACTTTGGGTAGTGTGGACATTTAACAATATTTGTTCTTCCAATCCATGAGCACTGAATGTCTTTCCATTTCTTTGTGTCATCTTCCATTTCTTTCATCAGTGTTTTAAAGTTTTCAGAGTACAGGTCTTTCACTGCTTTGCCTAAGTTTATTTCTAGGTATTTTATTATTTTTGGCTCAATTGTAAACAGGATTGTTTCCTTAATTTCTCTTTCTGCTGCTTTCTACATGATTAGTATACAGAAATGCACAGAATTCTTTACATCTGTTTTGTATCCTATGGCTTTATTGAATTCATTTATCAGTTATAGTTGAAGTCTTGCATTATCTATGTATAGTATAATGTCATCTGTAAATAGTGAAAATTTTACTTCTTTCTCACCAATTTAGATGCCTTTTATTTCTTTTTGTTGTCTGATATCTGTGGCTAGGACTTCTAGTACTATGGGCTGGGTGAGCCTGGTGGTGGGTATTAAGGAGGGCACATGTTGCATGGAGCACTGGGTGAGGTGCATAAACAATGAATTTTGAAACACACACAAAAAATAATAAAATTAAGTTAAAATTTAAAAAAGTGGTGAGCACGAACATCCTTGTCTTGTTCCTGACCTTTGGGGAAAAGCTCTCAGTTTTTCTCTATTGAGTATGATGTTAGTTGTGGGTTTTTCATACAAGGCCTTTATTATGTGGAGATATGTTCCCTCTAGACCTACTTTGTTGAGAGTTTTTATTATCAATGGATGTTGTACTTTGTCAAATGCTTCTTCTGCATTTATTAAAATGATCATATGGTTTTCATTCTTCCTCTAACTGATGTGATGTCCTTTTCCCTTTAAACTGAAACCTCTGTATACATATCAAGGTGCTGTAATGTATATGAATTCCATATAGTTTGCTATATTTGTAAATATATGAAAAGAACTTGCAAAGTTTTATTTATAAAATTATAGTCTGGCTAAATGAAAATATAATAATTATTCTTGTATATATCAGGATAAAAATGGTATATATCTAAGTACTTACATATATATTTTTTAAGATCTCATTCACTTAGTATCACCTAATTTTCTTTCACTTTCTCATGTATATCTACCTCTTTTAAAAGCTCATTATCAAAGAACAGTTTCCCATTTATCAAAGCATTTCACAGTTCTTACAATTAGACTTTTGTAACAACACTATGAAGGTTATTATAATTTTTATTAGGAAAGAAATAAAAAGGCAGAAATATTTTCTGTTTCTCTAAAACTAGTTCTCAGGTTTCTTGACTCTTGTTTTACTACCAATCATGCTGAAACCTTACCTCCTTTTCTAGTGAAAATGGGGACTATCCCTTGGATTAACTTTGGTAGCTACACGTTCTCAAATGAACTGTTTTTTAGCTAAGAGCTAAATGATAGCTAGCATTCTGAGTTTGTTTCATTGTGTGTGCATGCATGTGTGTGTGTTGACTCGGGAATGGAGATTGATGACAATGGAGAGAGTACGAGTGTTTCTGAAGGAGCATGAGAATGTTTGTGAGGTTGCTATTAGCCTGACCTTGGGAGAAAGGGAACAACGTGACCAAGAAGAGAATGGTGAGCAAATGGCAAGATGAAGCCCTGAGAAAGAAACCAGATGGAAAAAAAAAAAATCTCTGGATCAGTTAAAGAAGCTTTGGGATGTAACAGAAACCCCACTCAATCTGGCTTAAGAAAGAAGAATTCTTATTGTAAAACATCCAAGAAATGGATATGATTCAGTCCAGCTCCATCCAGGGTTTTGACACTTTTGAGCTCATCAAGATTTTTCTCTCTTTCCGTAGCTCAGCTCTGTTCATGGTGGTGTTTTACTAGCCTGTCACTTAGGAGTGAGACCTGTAAAAGAGGTATAGATTTTGGGTTCATCACCCCATAACTGTTAATTGTATCATAGGGAAAGGATGAAATCACCCAAGGCTGGGATCTAGAGTGAGAAGGGAAGAAGGCTGTGAAGAGAATCCTGACAAACACCAAGCTTTTAGGGTGGAGAAAATAGAACCCAATAGGGAGACTGAGAAGGAACATTCTGAAAATGAATACAAGGGACAGAGAGACCATGGGCCAGGTTTAGTGTGTCATAGATACATGCTATTTGGCTATCTATTACAATGTTCCCTTTTTCCAAAGATAGTCTCTCTATGCAGGAATGGCCAGCAGGATCACATGGCTGTGACTCTTGGCCACAGTTGAATGTTTCAGATGTGTCCAGTTGAGCCAAACCTGGTCCATCAGATTCTTGCTTCTAAGAAACTAAATTTAAGAACTGAGAGATGTGGAAACCCCATATGGCAGGCTGAGTTGGAGCAAACAAGTAAAACCAATTAAATAAAAATACAGCCATGGACATATCAGGAAGTAGAGGTGTTAAAGGGGCCTCAGCAGCAGTGGGAAAGAAGTATCTCTTAGCAGAGGGTTGGAGGGGAAAGCATAGGGACTGGGAACATGTTTGCTTTTTTCTTTAAGTTGTTAAAAACTTGAGTATATCTTAATATTTATATTTGCCTCCCCATTCTCATCTGATAAGCTTGCTTCCTAAATCACAGAGGAAATAGAAGTCAAGAGATAGAAAATTTCTCAGTTCCTTGACACCAAAGCTGAAAACTATCAGCATGTGTGTTTATTCCTTTGTCCTTCTTTGCACCATGTCACAATGGAAAAAGGTAACTCTCTGGTAAATTACTTCACCATGACATTGTAAATAGGATCCCAAAATTAAATAACCTAGTATGAGAGGTCACTATTGCAAGATTAATGAAATGAAGTCTGTGTCTACACAGCTATCCATCCTGAGTTCCAGGGGTCTATCTGCGAGATTCCAATCCAATTTGTCCTGGATGGTATTTGGCAACACTTGATAGCTGCTCTCTGTTCTAGTTTAAATATACATGAATATGATTGTAGGAAATTCCAGGAATATTCCTATCTTGCCTTTGGGAAATTGAGACTGAAAAATACTGATAACAAAAATCTCTTCCAATACCTGCAGAAAAGAAAAAAATGTTTTCCTGTCTGACTCCAACCCCTCCCATTCACTCCCTTCCTTTCAGAAAATGAGAGCTTTGATTTGTTCCAGTTTGAGAATGGGAGCTAGATGGAGAATAGGAGCTGATTGCAAGTTTCCTGTATGTCAGGTTTCTCCTGTTTTCTCCAGCATATTTTCCGGGATCATTGTATCCTTGATGCCTGGCATAGTGTTCACTACATAGTAGGATGTGAATGCAGTATTGCGGATTCTATGAATGGATGGATACATGTATGAATGGATGGGTAATTTACAGATGCTGGGAGAGGCCTGAATCCAGAGGACAAGAGAAAAGATAAATGTTAGGGAAGAAGAATTTTTTTTCTTTCTTTCTTTCTTTTTTTTTTTTTTTTTAATCAAAACCTCACTGTTCTGCAGGGAAGGAAACAATATGGACACTGCTTCATACACAACACAAAAAAGAAAATCAGATAATAGATATTTAATGTTCTTTTAAATTCTCTGAATGTCATCCTATGTGAATAATTATATTTGGGAATATGTTTAAATATTTACTTCTAATTTTCATTTCCAAGTGAATTAATTGAAGTAGTTTGATGCAATCTTCTTATTTTGGAACAACCAGCATTATTAAAGTAAGTTATCATGTATTTAACAGCTGTGAGTTTTAAACTAAGCATGGCTATTAAAGCAATGTATCTTGGGTTTGAAAACTAAAACTGGTTTCATTTTATTACATTGCAACTATTAAAATGTGGCTATTTGATCAAAACCTTCAGTTTTCTTTTTAAGAAAAAACATGTTTACACATTTTAAAATTGTTAGTTGTTTGCTTTCTGTACCTATAAAATGGGCAGAGGACAATTCCTATTCCCTAATGCTCTTGGAAAATTAGTTTAGGACAGACAGAAGCAACTCAATGGGTTTTATTTTATTTTATGTCTAATAATTTGACCTGTCCTGACTTTTTCTCACGTTGCCCGGTTTTATCTCTTGTGTTTTTTTTGTTTGTTTGTTTGTTTTTTTATCTGTTTTCTAAACTACCATGAAACACTGTTTCTGTTCGATAGGTCCTTTCTGATGAATAAAAAAGAGAGGCAGATAGAGAGAAGGAACGGAAGGAAGGAAAGAGGGAAGGAAAGGAAAAAGGAAGGAAGAAGGAAGGAAGGCAGTCCCTTAGAAATCTCTTTTCAGATTACAAAGGACTGGAGATACTTTAGTATATAAGGAAGTAGATAAAAGAAACTGTAACTTAGTTACTATAATTGCAATTGACCTCCATGCTTAGAGCCCAAACCAAAATTAGCCTAGGTAACATAGTTTTTGTAGGGCACCTGTCAGGAATAATTTATTATGATGGTTAATTTTGTGTCATCTTGACTGTACTAAGGAATGTCCAAAGACCTTGTAAAATGTTATTTTTCCATGTGTCTGTTAAAAGTGTTTCCAGAAGAGATTAGCATTTGGATCAGTAACACTGAGTAAAGATCTGCCTGTCTTCACCCATGTAGGCAGGCATCATCCATTCTGGTTATGATTGAATAAAAAAAAAAAAAAGGCAGAAAAAGGGTGACTTCTACCTGCAGGTATCTGAGCAACCCGTTCTCAGGTTTTCAGCTTCAGACTGAGAATTATACTCTTGGCTCCACTGGTTCTGAGGCCTTTGGATTTGAATGGAATTACAAATACTGGTTTTCCTCGTTCTCCAGCTTTTGGACAGCAGACTGTGGGACTTCTTGGCCTCTGTAATGGCAGGAGCCAATGCGCCAACTCTTCTGTCTAGCTATCTAGCTATTTAGCTATCTGTCATCTATCTATCTAGCTAGCTAGCAATCTGTCTTATTGGTCTTGTTTCTGTGGAGAACATTGATTAACATATTTGGTTTTATCTTTCTTAGAGAAAAAAATTGAGATTAAATTGCAATTAAAAATAACTAAATTAAATTAAAAATATTTAAAATAAATATTAAAGATAATCATATTATTAAAATAATGTTTTATTGCAATTAAAAATAATATTTGATGAGTGAAAAATAAACTTTAGCTTTGAAACATTCTGATTTAGGCCTTTGTGGAAAAAAACTAGCTTATTTTCACTAATACAGGAGCTGACAATCAGAAGTAAGGGTGTTCCATGAAAATTAAAAATTGGCTTAGTAACAGGGGGCTGGGTAGAGGGCAATCCATGTGGTAATAATCCATGTTATGCTGTAGCAAAATATTTGGTAAATCTGTCTCCTTAGCTAGCTTTGGGAGACAGATCATGTACACATGATCTCTTAGTTTAAGGGGGAAAGAGAACTCCAATGTGTGTGTTGGTTGTTGTGGATTACATTTGCCCAGGAATTTCAGAGAAAGTGAGCTCGAAAAAGAATTTCCTGAATATACAAACAAGAATTCATAAGACTAGATACTCTGGAAACTCAAGGACCTAAAACATTAGCAGAGACAACTATTTTTTGAATGTGAACAGTGGAGCTAACATTGAGAAACACTTTGAGTAACATAGATTGATATATATGACAACAAAGACTGCATTTTAGCCCGTCTATCAGAATAGCTAAAATCCAAAACGCTGTTAACTCCAAATACAGGTGATGATATGGAGCAACAGGAACTCGTATTCACTGCTGATGGGAATGCAAAATGGTACATCCACTTTGGAAGACAATTCGATGGTTTCTTACAAAGGTAAATATAGTCTTACCATGTGATTCAGCAATCCTGTTTTTATCTATTTACCCAAAGGAGTTGGAAACTTGTATCTACAAAAAAACTAGGACATGAATGTTTTTGGCAGTTTTATCATAATTATCAAAGTAGAAACAACCAAGATGTCCTTCAGTAGGTGAATGGATAAACAAACTATGGTACACCTGTACAATGGGATACTATTAAACAATTTTATAAGTGAGCTATGAAGCCAGGAAAAAACATGAAAAAACTTCAGATGTATTTTCTTAAGTGAAATAATACAGTTTAAATATATAGTTTATAATTCCAATTATGTGACATTCTGGAAGAGGCAAACCTATGCAAACAGTTGGAAGATCGGTGGTTGCCAGGAGTTCATCAACCCCCACCCCACACACACATACTCACCTGACATTATGTCAGAAACTAAGATTCTGAACCAATACAATCATTTCAGTTCTGACTAGAATTCTCTGTTATTTGTTTAGTGTTGAAGAAGGATGAGGCTCAGGAATGAACTAGTTTCCTATTCTCAGCAAGACCAAGGAAACACTGGTTCAAACAAGAATGAGAATCTAAGACTATAGTACAAATAATTTACAATTGTATTAGAGTACTAATTCCACATAAACTTTGGGGATCTTTAGGTAAATACTTTTCTTCTTATTACCTTATCATTTTTGAGAACAAAGGTTATCTTTTGGAGAGTGTATGTGAGCGTGTGTGTGTGTGTGTGTGTGTGTGTGTGTGTGTGTAATTGATCCAGAACTGCACAACTGTAAAAGTGAGAAGTCTGTGGAAATCTCAGTGGTGAGAGGCTTGGAGGAGGAACAGACTTGGATTATCTAAGTATGAGTGGACATTGTCATATGCTGGGAAGAACCTGGACTTTGAAGTCAGGCAGACTTGGATCTAATTCAAGTTTTAGTATTATGAGTCCCTGAAGAAGTTTTGTTAACCTCTGTGAGTTTTTACTTACCTATCTTCAAAGCAAGATTAATAATTTATAGCTCATAGGAATACTGTGATGATTGAGCAAGATGATAAATGCTCACCACAGAAGCTCAATAAATGTTAACTAATTTCATTTGAATAAATAGTGGGTCAAGTGAGAAAGTAAATATAGGAAGACACAACCTTGGTCAGAACACCATATAGATCTTCGTTCAAGCTCTATAGATTCTTTGGTACAAACGAATAACATATTTTTATAATAGTGATTAATTATTAAATACCCACATCCTCTAATTGACTAAGGTATATGCATTTAAAAATGCATAATTCTTTTCCTTTCTTCAAGATGCTTAGAAGGGAGTTCAGAGAGCAGTTATTTATATACCCAACAGAACAAACAACAAACAGTGTTAAAAAGTGAAGGCTAATTGGCAAGTGAGCCCAAATTACTATGATGTGGTAATGTCAGCAAAATTCAAGCGGAAAATGAAAGATTTTATCTGGGTCTTAAAAGAGGGAAAGGGCTTAAATAAATGAGTCTGTAGAATTAGAACAAGGGAGAGGGTTAGATGACTGATGTTGAGTATCTACTATGTCTCAAGCACTATCTATAAATATCACAATATATAGATAGAGCCTGATATAGTGTTTGCATACAAATAGACGGAGACAGAGATAGAGATGGAGACAGATACACACACACACAAACATCTAAAGATAGACATGAATTAATATACATCTTCATTTCAACTCTTTAAAGTAGTTATTATTATCATCAGGGCACCTGGGTGACTAAGTGGGTTAAGCCTCTGCCTTTGGCTCAGGTCATGATCTCAGGGGCCTTGGATCGAGCCCCACATCGGGCTCTCTACTTAGTGGGGAGCCTGCTTCCCCATCTCTCTCTGCCTGCCTCTTTGCCTACTTGTGATCTCTCTCTCTCTGTCAAATAAATTAAAAATATCTTTTTTTTTTAAAGTAGCTATTGCTCTCTCTTTCTCTCTCTGTCTCATTCTCTCTCTCTCTCAAATAAATAAATAAAATCTTAAAAAATTTTTTTAAAAATGGGGCACTTGGGTGGCTCAGTTGGTTAAGTGACTGCCTTCGGCTCAGGTCATGATCCTGGAGTCCCGGAATTGAGTCCTGAGTCAGGCTCCCTGCTTGGCAGGGAGTCTGCTTCTCCCTCTGACCCTCCCCCTTCTCATGCTCTCTCTCTCTCATTCTCTCTCTCTCTCAAATAAATAAATAAAATCTTTTTAAAAATTTACAAAAGTAGCTATTATTAACTCAAAGAAATTGAAAATTATTCAGTGAGAAACTTATCCACACTCCTTTAGCCAGCAGATAGAGAAAGGAGTTTACCACCCTATTTCTGATCTACACTATGTGTTCTTTCTAATATATCACTTCCTGGGTATCAAAGTGTTTTTTGAAGAGAGGTAATGAAATATAGGTTAGAAAGGTTAAAGTCAAATTACTTACTTGTAAAACTTCTGCTCTTCCCAATTCATAAATATTTATGTATAAATCAAGAATAGGGCTGGGACCATCAGTGTGGAGAGAGGGAAGAGGATAAAGAAATGTATCTTGTTATATAGAATGCTAACCCAAGTTTTTATTTGGATTTTTACTTTCTAAGTTTAGAAGTGAATTTTTGAGATCACTAGTATCTCTTTTCTTTTATGACATTTGTTTGTATAAAATTTTTATCCATTAGGAATTTCCCACATCTTCATAGGTATTTTCTGGGTAGATATTATGTTCAAAATTCACAAGTTGTCTTCTTTAGGCAGAATGTTAGAATTTGATTATATGGCATTATCCAAAATGCAGTCTGGTAATTTTTTTATTTCGATAAATTTAAATTTGTTTAAATTTTATTTTCTTTTTTGTTCTGGATATTGTAAGAGTTGTATAGCATTTTTAATCCAATTTTATCATTTTTATTATATAATATTGAGATAGTCCAGGTTATGCAGAATCATTAAAAATGAGTAATTTCTGTTTTGTTTGCCATTTATTAGAATATTACAAGGGTCAGTAAAAGGAATCTGCAAAATTTATTCTTAGAGTGTTTGAACAAATTATTCATGGCTTTTGTTTCTACATTCTTTAATGAGCATCTTTAAAAGGTAATTGAGTGTATATGGATTGACAAAATCATTACTGATTTTCTACAGCACAAGTTAGTTTACATGCATTTTTTGCTTCTACAATGTTACTTAACACCATTAACCAATATTGCTGTAAAATTCTTTTGGAATCTCCTTTGCATTCTCTCAAGGAGGAGTTTTTTGACAGTCAAATTAATTTTCCACAAGATGTTGTGTGACATATTCAGTATCGTTCACACAAGTCTTATGTAAAGTTTGCTTTTATCATCACTGGATTTTTCTCTAATCAGCCTAGCATATTATTTTTATATGAGGTTATTATTTAGTTGCTTAAGTTTGTGGTTAAAATGTATCTGTTAGATTTTCTTAGCAGTTGGCCAGCTGTCTCATGTCTTATGTATTAAAATTTTGAACTAGTCACAATATTTACTGTCTTTTGGCATTTTGTGTAAAGAATATAAAACATATTCACTGCATATGATATTTGTAATATAGGTGCATAAAAAGAAGAAAATGTTACCCATTATTCTATTACCCAGGAATAACTACCATTAACCTTTAAATGTATTTTGAGAGAGAAAGAGAAAAATTAAATACATAGATGCAAAAATTATACCAGGAAGTTTAATTTTCCTGGTGAAGTTGCATCCAGACACACATTTCTCCAGAGAAGATATACAAATGGTCAACAGGTATGTGAAACAGTGCTGGACATCGCAATCACCAGAGAAATGCAAATCAAAATCACAATGAGATGTCACCTCACACCTATTAGGATGGTTATTGTAGAAAGAAAAAAAAAAAGGAAAGAAAGGAAAAAAAAACAAGTGTTGGGAAGTTTGTAGAGAAATGGAAAACCTTATACACTATTAGTGCAAATGTAAACTGGTGCAGTCACTATGGAAACTAGTGTGGAGTTTTCTCAAAAAATTAGTCTCGGCCTATTTCAGTTAGCTTATCTCTTATATGAAATAATAAAATCACTTATATTGTAGAGTTGTTAAGAGTAAATAGAAGGAGATAGTGCAAATTACTTAGCAAAATATCAGGCAATTCATAAGTACTTGATAAATATTAATCTTTGCTCATTTTCTATTAACCTGATTATCTAAGATAAAATATTCCAGATATAAGCTACTTTAATTTTTTTATCTATATTTACCTCAATCTATTTTAATGTATATTAATTTCATTTAGATTTTCCTCCCAGAAGTGGTTGAATTTACAAGTTATTTAAAGGATCAGTTTTTTCTTTGATAACATATTCATTGATTAGCGCAAATTCCTCAGGTTGGCTAAACACACATTTTAAGTCTCTGAAACCATTGTGCAACTATGATTACTGTTTGGCCGTGTCCACAGAAAATCCGTGATCGAAAAAGCAAATGGTAAGAGACCCACATCATCCCCAAAAAACCTTTGGTAATCTGAATCTAAATTTTGACCTTTTAACCAAATATGTTTAAGGAACACCAACTGTGTTCTATAGACTGATTAAGGAGCAGTAAGCAAAGCAAAATCCATCTCCTTATAAAGGCTAGATTCAGTATGGCCATTATAAGAATTTTCCTCAGAAGGAAACAGTAGCTGTTAGAGGGTTTCGAACACAGTAAAGATCTGCATGGAAGAAGAACTAACAGTGTTCTTTGCTTCCATAATGAACAAGTGTGCGCATCATGTATGCTTGTCATAAACTCTTTACATGCTAGGATAAACAAACAAGCAAACAAAAAATTGTGTCATGTTTTTCTGATTCTAATTCTCCAAATAAATGATTCTCCAAATAAAAGTGTGCTTTCCCTATAAGGGAAAATTCCTTAGCAAAAACAACCTTATCCTTGACTTGAAATGTTAGTGTCTGAACACATGTGATGATTTTGTTATATAATCACCACATATTTGAAAAATCACTTACTATCTTGAAGAGATTAATACAAACTTGGTTAACTTAGCCCTCTTTCATTTTTCTTTAAATCCTTTTAAGATTTTTTATTTGGTTAAAATTGGATCATAAAGAAAAAAAAGAAATTGCTAGAAATAAGTCTTCGAGTAATTGGGACGGTATTAGAATGTGTGCTGGTACATGTGAACAACAAGCTCTTTTGGAGAAAAGCCTTGATTTGTAGCATTTGCTAATTTTTGTGGTGTAAATACTCCCTCCTCAAAATTGAACACTGTTCAGTTTAACAGTGATTATGGCCAAAAGAAGTAAATGCATCTACCTAAAGTTTGTCATTTCTACATAATTCTTTTTTGGTATTTTTTTTTTCAGGAAGTAAACATGTCTGTCATTTCATCAACATTACCGTAACAATATTCATGCGCTGCCACTTCTAGGATAAAGCCATATGTGTGCTATTATTTTTTTAAGTTATAATAATTTTCTTCTTCCTCCACTCAAGTAGGAATAACCAAAAATACAGTAATAGAGCTATTATATTCATAGTAAAGACACTAAAAGAATTGAATGAAATAGTGTCATTAAATTCAGTTATTTCCACTCTGGCAGGCCAGAATTTAAATGGATTGAAACAAAGCATCACAAGCTAATTTGGGTGATATTGATAATTGATATTGGTCATTTCTAGTGTGGCAAAAAAATCTTTCAATAGTCTTCCCTCAGCTTAATACAATGGAATATTACTCAGCCATATAAAGAATGAAATCTTGCCATTTGCAAAGACAGGAATGGAGCTGGATAGGTTATTGTGCTAAGCAAAATAAGTCAGCCAGAGAAAGACAAATACCATATAATTCTACTCATATGTGGAATTTAAGAAATGAAAGAGATGAACATAAGGGGTAAAAAAGAGAAAAGCAAACTGTAAAACAGACTCTTAACTATAGAGAACCAACTGAATGTTGCTGGAGGGGAGGGGAGTGGGGGATGGGTTAAATGGATGATGGGCATTGAAGAGGGCATTTTTTGTAATGAGCATTGGGCATTATATGTAAGTGATAAATCACTAAATTCTACTCCTGAAACTAATACTACACTATGTTAACTAACTGCAATTTAAATAAAAACTTGAAACTAAAATGAACACCATGCTTTATGTTTTGCAAAACAATAATATAATTCTAATAAATTTAAATATTGATCAGAATAATCTATCATTTTAAGTTAATGAACAGAGATTTTAACTATTGGTAGAAACCAGCTATTATATTCATTAACTATATATTCATTAACATTCATATTATTTTCATATATTCATTAACATTCATATTATTTTCCAGATGCTGTATGTGTTTTAAATAAAGTGGTAAATTACTTGGATATAGTCTCAGCATTAAAATATCCTGGAGAGTTATAGTCTTCCTATTTTATAATATGTTTTAAAAGAAAATACATGAAGTATTGTTCACGTGTGCTTTAGGAAGATAACCAAAGGGATTATTAGAGCCTGTCATGGGTTGAGGGAGATTCTGAGAAGGGATTTGCATATGAAGTTTATTAAGGAGTATTTCCACAGTTGTGGAAGGAAGGCAAGAAAACAGACTAGACAAAGGGAGAAGTTAGGTTGTGACGCAGACAGAGCAAAGGCTTCAGTCAATCCAGAAAGAATCAGAAGATAAGATTCTACAGAGTTTCTTAAGTTGGAAAAAGTTTAACAGGCTTTAATCATCTTATACAGTCATTAAATGCAGGGTACTCTAGAGGAGTCATGACCTTGACTGAGAAGACTGTCTTTGACTATGACAGTTCTCTAAGAACATTCCATAATAGTGTATTTTATCTATTACCTTGACCAGGTTATAGTCCCCAGTTATGCAATCAGACACTAATGTAGATGTTCCTGTGAAGGTAATTCCAGTTTACTTTAAGTAAAGGAGATATCCTCAGTGATCTAGTTGGGCCTTAAAAGAAGAACTATGACTTCCTTAAGAAAGAAGAAATTCTACCTGTGAATAGCAGCTTCGGCTGGTACCCGGAAGGTCCAGCCTGCTGTTCCTGTTAGCCTGTCCTACGGATTTCAGCCTTACCTTACAGTCCTTATAATTGTGTAAATAAATTCCTTGCAGTAAATATCTTCATATCTGTCTTCTACTTGTTCTTTTCCTTTGGTTGAACTTTAACTGGTGAAGGCTGAAAGCTGAGGGAGGATTGTCTACAAAGAGAATGCCCAATAGTGGGTTAATTAATCCTTCAGTCCAGAAGTGTCTGAACTAGGCATCACAGCGTTCACTATGGAACAGTTAAATTATTTCTGTCTTTCACATTGAAATGTATACTTCATACCACTTTCCAGACAGAGAAAGATGAGAGAAGACTGGGAATAACTATTATACTAGAGATAACTCATATTCAAGATGCAGAAATCCAATTGGAACAGTCTCCAGCACATATAAAATGAAAATCCGGGGGCAATGCTAACTTCAGGGGCTGCTGAACTCAGGGTCCAAATAAAATGATAAATTTTTCGATTCCCATTCTTTTATGTATCACCTCTGCCTTCCTTTGGATTAACAATATTTTCACCATTTATCTTCTTTACTGCTCAGGATTTCATGAGCCTCATTCTAGCTAGGCCAATGCAAATAAAAAAATTTCATGTTAAACATTCTGATTTTAGTTTTATTTCTTACACTTGGATGATAATACTAACCCTGAATCAAACACTATGAGCAAAAAAGACAGAACATGCTGATTGGTTAACAAACTCTGGGTAACTGGCCTTACACCAGAGACAAGGGTTTCAAATTTCATGTAAGGAAAGGAGCTGCAGCCTTGGTGGGGAAGGGATAATGAGATATCAGCTGGGAACAATTTAAATAGCCACTTAGTCACAAAATAAGATAGAATTAGTAAAATGAAAAATAGATTGAAGGAAAATGCCTAAAATGTAGCCATGAGAATTAAACAGAGAAAAATCCAAAAAATTAAAATAGATGGAGGATTCAGTATATATTAAATAGAAATCACATAAATAGAAACGAAATTAAATGAGAAGCTATAGTATTTGAAGGTCTGAAGGCTTAAATTTTGCTAGTATTGATAAAAGACATAAATCCTCATGTCCAAGAAGCACAAAGGGTTCCTGAGGAAAATAAAAAAAAAAATAAAGCCACCCTGTGGCACGTTATAGTAAAAATGGAAATCACCAGAAACAGATCTTAAAATCAGCCAAAGGAAAAAGCCAGAGCAGGTACAAATGAATGGTCATTTTTTTACCAGTAGACTTTTCTTAAAATCAAAAAGTCAAAAGAAAGCATAATAATTAGCTTAAATATATAGGGAAAAATACTGTTCACCTAAAAGTCTATTAGTAGTTTGCTGGAGCCAGCTCATAGTGGCTTGCAAATGCAAGCTGTTAAATCACTGGCTATTTCAAATCTGAGCCACTAAATTGCAAAGGAAATTCCCAGATATAAGAAACATACAGTCTCTATGATATTAGCTAAGAATTTTACTGAATTGATAAAAGACTAACTCAGATTTCAAAAACTCAACATAATTAAGGAAACATAAAGCAATGCATTTGCAGACATATCAGAGAGAAAATTCAGGACAACAAAGGCAAAGATAAGATCATAAATGAAGATGGAGGAACAAAAAGAGGAAAACTTATGTTGATCTGCTAGTCAGCATTCTTCTCTATATCACTAATATCTTTAAAGTGATACAATTTAAAGATTTATTTATTTATTTTAGAAAGGGGGAAAGAGAGAGACCAGGGGGGAGAAGCAGACTCCTAGCTGAGTGCAGAACCCATGTGAGCTGGATCCCACAACTGGGAGATCAGGACCAGAGCTGAAATCAAGAGTTAGATGCTGAACTACTGAGCCAAAAGTGATACAATTTAAAACTGTATGTTAGTCATATATATGTCTTTTAGCTAACCCTATTTAAGAAATGGTGTATTTTAACTTGAAATGGTGTATTTTAACTTGAAATGGTGTATTTTAACTTGAAATGATACCCAGCGCTCATTACATCCTGTGTTTTTAACAAGAAATGGTGTATTTTAACTTGAAATAATACCCAGCGCTCATTACATCCTGTGACCCACCTTCATGTCCATCACCCAGCTACTCCCCTCCCCTCTAGCAACCCTCAGTTTATTACCTATGCTTAAAAGTCTCTTATGGTTTGTTTCCCTCTGATTTCATCTTGTTTTATTTTTCCCTCCTTTCTCCCATGATCTTCTGTTGTGTTTCTTAAATTCCACATTTGAGTGAGATCATATGATAATTGACCTTCTCTGATTAACTTATTTCATTTAGCATAATACTCTCTAGTTCTATCTACATTGTTGCAAATGGCAGGATTTCAATTTTTTTTTTAATTTTTTATTTATATTTTAAATTTCTTTTCAGTGTACCAGAATTCATTGTTTATGTACCACACCCAATGTTCCATGCAATATGTGCCCTTCATAATACCCACCACCAGGCTCACCCAGCCTCCCACCCCCCGCCCCTCCAAAACCCTTAGATTGTTTTTCAGAGTCCATAGTTGCTCATGGTTCATCTCCCCCTCCAATTTCCCCCAACTCCCTTCTCCTCTCCATCTCCCCATGTCCTCCATGTTATTTCTTATGCTCCACAAATAAGCGAAACCATATGATAATTGACTCTCTCTGCTTGACTTATTTCACTCAGCATAATCTCTTCCAGTCTCATCCATCTTGATACAAAAGTTGGATATTCATCCTTTCTGATGGAGGCATATTACTCCATAGTGTGTATGGACCACATCTTCCTTATCCATTTGGCCACTGAAGGGCATCTTGGTTCTTTCTGCATTTGGCAACTGTGGCCATTGCTGCTATGAGCATTGGGGTACAGGTGGCCCTTCTTTTCACTACATTTGTATCTTTGGGGTAAATACCCAGTAGTTCAATGGCAGGGTCGTAGGGAAACTCTATTTTTAATTTCTTAGGGAATCTCCATACTGTTTTCCAAAGTGGTTGTACCAACCTGCATTCCCACCAACAGTGTAAGAGGGTTCCGCTTTCTCCACATCCTCTCCAACACACATTGTTTCCTGTCTTGTTAATTTTGGCCATTCTAACTGGTGAAAGGTGGTATCTCGATGTGGTTTTGATTTGAATCTCCCTGATGGCTAGTGATGATGAACATTTTTTCATGTGTCTATTAGTCATTTGTATGTCTTCATTGGAGAAGTGTCTGTTCATGTGTTCTGCCCATTTTTTGAAATGATTATCTGTTTTGTGTGGGTTGAGTTTGAAGAGTTCTTCATAGACAGGATTTCAATTTTTGATGGCTGAGTAGTATTCCTGTGTGTGTGTGTGTGTGTGTGTGTGTGTACCACTTTTTAAAAAATTTATTTGACAAAGAGAGAGACCACAAGTAGGCAGAGAGGCATACAGAGAGAGGAGGGAAGCAGGCTCCCCGCTGAGCAGAGAGCCCAATGTGGACCTCGATCCCAGGCCCCTGAGATTATGACCTGAGCTGAAGGCAGAGGCTTACCCCACTGAGCCAACCAGGTGTCCTACCACAACTTTTTTTTCAAAGATTTTATTTATTTATTTGACAGAGAGAAAGAGAGCACAAGCAGGGCAAGCAGCAGGCAGAGGAAGAGGGAGAAGCAGATTCTCCACTGAGCAGGGATCCCAAAGCAGGGCTCGATCCCAGACCCTTGGGATCATGACTTGAGCCAAAGGCAGACACTTAACTGACTGAGCCACTCACGTTCCCCCCACATTTTCTTTATCCATTCATCTGTCAATGGACATCTGGGATCTTTCCATAGTTTGGCTATTGTGGACATTGCTGCTATAAATATTGGGGTGCACGTAATCCTTTGGGTCACTATATTTGTATCTTTGGGGTAAATACCTAGTAGTGCAATTGCTGGGTAATAGGGCAGCTCTATCTTTAGCTTCTTAAAGAACCTGCATACTGTTTTCCAGAGTGGCTGCACCAGCTTGCATTCCCACCCAACAGTGTAGGAGGGTTCTCCTTTCTCCACATCTTTGCCAACATCTGTCATTTCTTGATTTGTTAATTTTAGCCATTCTAACTGGTGTGAGGTGGTATCTCATTGTGATTTTGATTTGTAGTTCCTTGAGCCAAGTGATGTTGAGGATTTTTTTCATGTGTCTGTTGGCATTTGTGTGTGTTCTTCGGAGAAATGTCTGTTCATGTCTTCTGTCCATTTCTTGATTGGATTATTTGTACTTTGGGTGTTGAGTTTGATAAATTGTTTATAGACTTAGGATACTAACCCTTTATCTGTTAAGACATTTGCAAATAACTTCTCCCATTCTGTTGGTTGTCTTTTGTTTTTGTTGAATGTTTCTTTTGCTATGCACAAGCTTTTTATCTGATGAAGTCCCAATAGTTCACTTTTGCCTTCATTTTTCTTGCCTTTGGAAATGTGTCTAGCAAGAAGTTCCTGCCGCTGAGGTCACAGAGGTTGTTGCCTGTGTTCTTCTCTAGGATTTTGGTGGATTCCTGCCTCACATTTAAATCTTTCATCCACTGTGTGTGTGTGTGTGTGTGTGTGTGTGTGTGTGTGTTTTAAGAAAATGGTGTGGTTTCATTATTCTGTATATGAATGTCCAATTATCCCAACACCATTTGTTGAAGAGGCTGTCTTTTTTCCCTTGGATATTCTTTCGTGCTTTGTCAAAGATTAATTGACCATAGAGTTGAGGGTCCATTTCTGGGTTCTCTGTTCTGTTCCATTGATCTGTTTTGTGCCAATAACATTTTGTCTTAATGATTATAGCTTTGTAATGGAGCTTGAAGTCTGGGATTGTGATGCCATCAGCTTTGGTTTTTGGGTCAACTGTATTTTGAATAGAAAGATTCAATGAGATACAAAGGGAATGATTTTAAAAAAAGCATTTCGTCTCTTTCATCAAATCCATAGGTAATCTGGAAGTACAAAAGCTATCTGAAATTACTGGCTAGGAAAGATATATTTATTATTTCAAAGGAATTAGACCTATTTGAATTACTAACACCTCCTGGAAGTTTTTCTGTATCTACTCTCTTTGACACATTGGTCAATCCAGCAATTAGACTGATTCATCTTACAAAGTAAATTCTGATGGACATAGTGAAAAATATTTAGTTGTCTTCTTATCCCATTACTTCATTTAGTTTGTAATAAACTATTTTTAAAAAGGATTAATCATGTGTATTTTATGATTGGTTTTGACAAACCCTTTGGGTAAAATTTTATATGAAAGTCATTTGATAAGTATAAAACTATTGTATTGATTTCATATTTCTATTTTTCGTTCTTTTTAAAAAAAGTTTTACTTATTTAAGTAATCTCTACACCCAAAATGGAGATTGAACTCATGACCTCAAGATCAAGAGCTGCATGTGCCCCCAAATGAGCCAGTCAGGCACCTCTTTGAAAAATCTAGAACATTAATTCTTCAGTGCTTATCTGATCTTTATACACACTTCAAAGTTAGTTTTGGAGGGCATAGGTAAGATGAATTCTACTCATCAAAATTTTGACTGGGATTTCTTTTCCTACTTTAGGTTTAGCCTAATATTTTAAAAAATGACAATACTATGTAATTTATTCTTATTTTAAGAGGCGATCCTAAAATGCTTAATTTTTTATTGAATTTAATTAATTAATTAATTAATTATTTTTAAAGATTTTATTTATTTATTTCACAGTGAGAGAGTGGGAGCATGCATGGGCACAAGCAGGCGGAGTGACAGGCAGAGGGAGAGGGAGTAGCAGGCTCCTTGCTGAGCAAGAGAACCCCAGGCGGGGCTCAGTCCCAGGATCCTGGGATCATAACCTGAGCTGAAGGCAGACGCTTAACCAACTGACCCACCCAGGCACCCCTATTTATTTATATTTATCCTTAAGATTTTATTTATGTATTTGACAGAGAATGAGAGAAAGTGGGTGCAAACAGAGGGAGCAGCAGGCAGAGAGAGAGGGAGAAGCAGGCTCCCAGGAGGGAGCCCAATGCAGGGCTAGATCCCAGAACCTTGGGATCATGACCTAAGCGGAAGGCAGACACTTAACTGACTGAGTCATCAAGGACCCCTTTATTTTGAATTTAAAATATACTATTACTTAAATAGGTTTACCTAAAATACAAATTGTTAAAAGCTTTGACAACTGTCACTAGATGTAGAAAAGTAATGTTAGGTTAAGAACAATTTTGGAGGCTATATTTTGCATGAAAAATATTTGAAAAGAAGTAAAGCTGTTTAGCCTAGAGAAGAAATTCATAAAAGTAGACATAATGAACAATGAGAAACTATGGACTCTGAAAAAACAATCTGAAGGGTTTGAAGAGGTGGGGGGGTGGGAGGTTGGGGGAACCAGGTGGTGGGTATTAGAAAGGGCACGGATTGCATGGAGCACTGGGTGTGGTACAAAAACAATGAATACTGTTATGCTGTAAAATAAATTAAAAAATTATTAAAAAAATAAAATAAGTCAATTAGAGAAAGACAATTATCATATGATCTCTCTGATATGAGAAATTTGAGAGGCAGGGCAGGGGTTCATTGGGGGAAGGGAGGAAAAAATGAAACAAGATGTGACCAGGGAGGGAGACAAACCATAAGAAACACTTAATCTCAGGAAACAAACTGAGGGCTGCTGGGGGGATGGGGGGTGGGAAGGGATAGGGTGGGTGGGTAATGGACACTGGGGAGGGTATGTGCTATGGTGAGTGCTATGAATTGTGTAAGACTGATGATTCACAGACCTGTACCCCTGAAACAAATAATACATTTTATGTTAATAAATAAATAAATATTTTAAAAAAGAAAAAAAAAGTAGACATAACGACTGTCATCATAGTTTTAAGAACTTTTCAAATACAATTATCTTTTGAAGGAGAAATTAGTACGGATTTAGAAGACAAATTTTAGTTTATTTTTAGAAAAACTTTTTAACAACCACATTGGAATAAAAACAATTTATGTGATGCTGTATATCTGAAGTTATCAGAAGAAAACAATTCCTGAATTAGGGGTAAGTTCTGAAATTACAGTATAGCAAGTATAGCAATTTTTTAAGTTCTGCTTACAGGAAAAAATGGTATAGATTGAGAATGTGAAGCAAGAGAAACTTGTTTTTATTTCTTAAAACAGAAAGAAAACACAGCTTGAGTATATATTAAGAAAGATAATCAAGGATAAAAGGGAGATATAAGAGAGGGATTGAAAGGGAAATTTGGGGAGCAAAACTCGACTATGAAAAAGCACGTGGAGGGGCACCTGGGTGGCTCAGTGGGTTAAAGCCTCTGCCTTCGGCTCAGGTCATGATCCCAGGGTCCTGGGATCGAGCCCTGCATCGGGCTCTCCTCTCAGTGGGAAGCCTGCTTCTCTTCCTCTCTCTGTCTGCCTGCCTCTCTGCCTACTTGTGATCTCTGTCTGTTAAATAAAATAAATAAATAAATAAATAAAAATTAAAAAAAAAAAAAAAAAGCATGTGGATGCAGGGCCCAAGTGGCATTGATAGAAATGCAAGTTGTTCATTTCTTATAATGGAAGGTAAGACAGAGAATATGACTATAGTGTAGTAGATCGAGGCTTATTATGGTGGGAGAATGAAAAGGTTTGTGGTAAGATCTGACTATCTCAAGTTCCTGTTCTCTGAAAATTCTAAAAAAGTCTGATTTTTTTGAACTTTTCTTATTTCATTGAGAGAGGAATAAAAAAGAACAGAAAGGATACTAACACTTAGAGAATATGTACTACATTCCGGGCACTCTCGAGAAATTTTACTTATGTTATCACCTTATAACCTCATAAAACTCCTAAAATAAAGGCCTTCATGTGATTATTTTATAGGTAAGCAAACTGAGAAACAGAGTGATAGGCTATTTGTTTAAATAACACACTGTGACAAGTGACAAAGTCAGAATTTAGGATGGAAATCGGGCTGACTAGATTCCGTGTTTTTTTTCAATAACTCATTATTGCCTAAATAATTGAAAACCACATGCAAGAAACCTCATTTCATTTTAATGAAAAATTAATACTACCATGTTTTTAAAATCTTTCCTAGGCTGAAAATTTTATGATAATGGTTTGAAGCAACTATTATAGACTAGTTTTATTTTTAGTTTTCAAGGACTTAAGACCACATGGTATTCTGTTAGTACTTAACAGACCATCCCTAAGAGAGTGTGCTCTGAGAAGCTAATATGTATTTTTTGACTTTTATTCTTTTTAATTTTTTCTATTTCTTAAACAATTTTTTAAAGTTATAGTTGACACACAGTGTTACATTAGTTTCAGATGTACAATATAGTAATTCAGCAGCTCTGTATGTTATGCTATGTTTGCCGCAAGGGTAACTACCATCTGTCACCATGCAACACTGTTACAATATCGTTAACTACATTCCCTGTGCTCTACCTTTTATCCCTGTGATGTAGTCATTCTGTAACTGGAAGCCTGTACCTCCCGTTTCTCTTTACCCGTTTGCCTACGTTGTTTTATATGTTTAATAAAAAAAAAAAGTTCTTCATTCTTCAGTCATGATACTTTATAATACTCAGTTGATTATGTCAATATGGTCAATAATGGAGGATACAAGAAACAGGACAGAAGTTCAGGAATTCACCTTACAGGAGTTTTCTGCTGCTTAGCACATTGGAAATGTTCTCTTCCTGGTGCATCTGTTGGCACACCTGGTCTCCATCATGAAAAACATACTCATAATCACCATAACCTGGGCTGACCACCACTTCCAGACACCGAGGTACTTCTTCCTCAGCAGCTTCTCCTCTGTTTTATGGTTTGGAATTTGTCTTAATTTGCTAATTCCTCCATTTTGCTCTATAATTCTGATGCCCAGTCATTCCTGTACTTTTTGAAATTGACAGTGCACATATATTTAATGTCAAAAGCTTAGCACTATCTTCACAAAATTTTGAATTTCAGGTTCTGTATCTTGTATTTTAAAACCAGTGCAATGTCAGAAAGTAACCACCCAGATGGTGCCAAATATCAGTAATTCTTTTTTATTTGCCTACAATAAGAAAATCCGTTGCATATTTTACTATTCTATTAATAGACATGATCACTTATAAACCAACAGCTTAACTTGAAGAAAAATTATTGACTCTGAATGATTGATGTTTTCTTTTTCTTCATGTTAAGTACATAACACATTAAGCTTTAAGCTTCTCTGCCTTTTCTTCTACAGTGTTAGGGGATAAATATTTTATGCTATCCATATATGGGAGATTCAAGAATACTTCAGAAATCTTTATAAATTGGAGAAAAGAAACTTCTATCCTCCTTTGCCCAATTATTATTAATAATAATAGATCTCAGGGACTCCTGAATGGCGTCAGTTAAGCCGCTGCCTTCGACTCAGGTCGTGATCCCAGGGTCCTGGGATCGAGTACCCTATCGGGCTCCTTGTTCAGCAGGGAGCCTGCTTCTCTCTCTGCATCTGCCTGCCACTCTGCCTGCTTGTGTGCTCTCTCTCTCTCTGACAAATAAATACATAAATAAATAAAATCTTAAAAAAAATAATAGATCTCGGTCAGAAAATCAAAACTATGTAAATCATCCAGAGACTCTGTCATATATAAATTTAGTAGAATGTAAAATTCTTTGGAAGCCAAAACAAAAATGCAAAGAAGCATATCTATATTATATGTAACTCCACCCCTCTTATCCTTTTCAACAATGGAAACAAATAACAAAGACAGAACCTGTCTTAAAATGTTATGTTTGTTTGCTCAAAGGGAAGTTTTAAGAAAAAGTGTTACTATACAATGCGTAAGGATATGTGAAAGAAGAGATAGAACATTGTTTTTTTAAAAACACAAGTTATAACAATTAAAAATATTTAGATAAATTATTTTATGTTGAATATTGTGGATGGTACATAATTTAAAAGAGTGGATTATGCTAACATTTTTATTTTTATTTTTTAAAAGATTTTATTTATTTATTTGTCAGAAAACACACAAGCAAGGGGAGCAGCAGGCAGAGGGAGAAGCAAGCTCTTCAGCAGGCAAGGAGCCTGATGCAGGACTCAATCCCAGGACCCTGGGATCATGCTTAATAGACTTAGCCACCCAGGCATCCCTGTGTTAGCTTTTTTTTTTTTTTTTTTTAAGATTTTATTTATTTATTTGACAGACAGAAATCACAAGCAGGCAGAGAGGCAGGCAGAGAGAGAGAAGGGGGGGTGAGGCAGGCTCCCCAATGAACAGAGAGCCCGACGCGGGTCTAGATCCCAGGACCCTGGGATCATGACCCAAGCTGAAGGCAAAGGCCTTAACCCACTGAGCCACCCAGCAGCCCCCAGGAGCCCCTGTGTTAGCTTTTTTTAAAGGAGAGTATTGAGCTTTTCTGGCATACAGTTACATGGATCCCTTTGATTCCATTGTTTTTCTTTGTTTGGGCAGTTTATTTCAGTTTTATTTTTACTCCTAAAGTGCAGTCTTATTCTATGCACGGTCCCTACTCTTAAGGTCCAGGCTTTCAGGGTCCCACATAAGTGATGGTCTTCCAAGGGAATTCTCTTCCCTCTGGCCAAGCTGGAATATCATGATGTGACCTCTGGTATCATCATTCATCCATGCAGCTTTTACAGCTCTAGGTCTTGCCCTTTGCTTTTGCAGCCCAGCCAAGGAACCCCCCCATAGATTTCTAAATCATCATCAGCCTTGAAATGAGCAGCCATGTCAGCAGCCCAACTCCAATCTGTGATGCTTAGTTCAGTAAGACCACGATTCATGGATTTTGTCTAGTTTTATACTTATTTATGGTAGAGGATAGGTCCACTCCCAATCATTCCATCATAGCTGAAGTGCAAGTTCTGTAGATAAACTGTTATCCAAAATAGAATCGGGGTTTTTTTCCTCTTAACAACTGTTTTCCTGAAAGTTATGTATTGAATTGGTCCCTGAAATTATGCATGATTTGAGTATTGTAGGAGAAAGTAAATAAACGTTACCTTTTGTAACATATCATTTATTGGTAATCAAGATTTTCAGCAAAAAGAAAAATGATGCAGGAATTAAAGAAGCTAAGGAAAAGCCCTAAGATTTTATAGTTCATGGGAAATAGCAGTATGATCACTTTAATTTTTCTTTAAAAAAAATTTCGTATTCCCCAGCTCTATCAATTGAAAAGTCCTAGAGGCAGTGACAACATAGTAGTATTGAACCATATCGGTCTGTAATATCATTTCCCACCAAAAGAAAGGAGGACTACTTGAAAACAAGTCTGATTTCAAGTATGGGTCAGAAAATAAATGAGAGGAGCCTAGGACATCATGTTGTACTAGAAAATAAGCTATAAAAAACCATTAAGGTGGTATAATAAAAACTTCACAGGTACTGTCACTAACTGACGATGGGACAGTGTGAGTTTCAAAAAAACTATGATTTTGATTAAAACATAATAAGAAAAATGAAATCTTGTCATTTGCAACAATGTGGATGGAACTAGAACATATTATGCTAAGCGAAATAAGTCAATCAGAGAAAGACAATTATCATATGATCTCACTGATAGGTGGAATTTAAGAAACAAGGCATTTCATCATAGGGGAAGATAGAAAAAAAATGAAGCAAGACAAAACTAGGGAGGGAGACAAACCCTAAGAGACTTTCAATCTTAGGAAACAAGCTGAGAGTTGCTTGCTGGAGGGGGAGTGGGTGGATGGGGTAATGGAGTGATGGACATTGGAGAGAGTATGTGTTGTAATGAGCACTGGGTATTATATAAGACTGATAAATTACAGACCTGTACTCCTGAAACAAATATGTTAATTAATTGAATTTAGTTTTAAAAATAAATTTAAAAAAACAATAATGAATATTAGAGGTCATAAGATGGGATGCCTGGATGGCTCAGTCCATTAAGAATCTGCCTTCAGTTCAGGTCATGATTCCAGGGTCTTGGGATCGAGTTCTGCATTGGGCTTCTTCTTGGCTGGGAGCTTACTTCTCGCTCTGCCTGCTGCTCTCCCTCCTTGTGCTCTCTCTCTCTCTGACTAATAAATAAATAAAATCTTTAAAAGGTAAATAAAGGCCATGAGTTTATCATAGCACTTTATTTTTTTAAAGAGTTATTTATTTCTGTGTGAGAGAGAGTGCTAGAGGGGGCAGAGGGAGGGAGAGAGAGAGAGAAACTTTAGCAGACTCTGCACTGAGCACAGAGCCGGACACAGAGCTTGATCTCAAGACCCTGGGATCATGACCTAAGGTGAAAGCAAAAGTTGGAGGTTTAACTGACTACACCACCCAGTGACCCCCCATAGCACTTGAAAGAAAGAAAGAAAGAAAGAAAGAAAGAAAGAAAGAAAGAAAGAAAGGAAGGAAGGAAGAAAGAAAGAAAGAAGGGGAAGGAATCAAAACTCAGTGCATGCCACTGGAAATAAATAGCATACCAATAACTCTAATAGTTGATCATTTAAAAAGAAAGAATTATGCTACTATTCTACCTTTTCAACATAAACTATAATTTATGTTAAAAAAAGATACTAATGGTTGTCAGAATAAAGTTCCATTATAGAGAATAATTACAGCTAATAAATGCAGAAGAAATGACATAACTAGAAAATCAGTTTTGCTACCACATGCAAAAGAACTGAATTAGGCAATAGTCAGTAATGGATGCCCAAACCATTAGATGAAACTAAGGGAGAACTTTGCAATGAAAGAAACAGGATGTTACCATCTGAAAACACATGTCAACTAGTCTCACTGAAGCAGGACAATCAATGTGTGCCTCTAAAGTGATGCAGTATAAAGGGCAAAGCATTACCTATAGAATGCTCTTGTGAAAAAGAAAGAACATATACCTGAATTAAGTCTTTAAGAACTTATATCCAGTCTAATGGAATATACAGTGAAATACAACAAGAAATAATCAGCCAAATCTAGACTGTGGATGACATTATGGTTTTCATTTTCTTTGCCTTTGATGTGTATTGAAATAGAAATGATATGCTGTCTGGGATTAGTATTAAAATACTTTAGCCCTACCCCTACTCCTACCCTGTGTGACCCGCAAAAAGGCAAGGTATTTTATATATAGCTAGTATAGCAAAATACTCATGACTTTTGAAACAGGGTGATATAGAGCTGGGACTCTATCCCAGCTCCCCCATTTTTGTGCTTTTGATGCTTAACTGACTAAGCCACCCAGGTGCCCAGTAGGCCTTATTTCAAAATTAATGTTAATTCCCTCCCTAATTGTCCAGGATAGGAACTTGAACTCAGTTCATATGCAGCCTCAATATTGTACATACCATATCAGGCAGATGGCATCCTCAAAGAAGTTGGCTGATGAAAATTTAATGCCTGAACTATTTATAGAGGTGAATTCAGGGTGAACAAAACCAAGGGATGGAGTCACCTGAGGCTGCAGAAAATGGAACAGTGCTGCTGAAACCTGTGAGAACTAGCCCTGGGAGGGGTCTATGAGAGGAGGCAGAGCTGTGGAGAAAAGGGCCCTGCGGGAAATGCACCATCTTCTAACCCTGCTAGTGTCTTCCTTCCCTGTAGTCCAGCTGTCAGAGGCAAAAGAGTCTTCAGTCCACAGAAGTCAGACTTCAAGAGCACAGAGCAGGGCTGAGAATGGTGGGTGGTTGGGGAAGGCAAGGAGGAGCAATCGAGAAGATACTAACCTAAATGTTTATATTGCTATAGATCTGGTGCTGATATGGAATAAGTTCAGGTAATATAAGCTTAAATTTTACAAGGTCTTCAGAGCTTTCCTAATACAGACAATATCTGTCAAATTTCTGTTTGTATAATTCATAAATCAGCTATTGGTTCTGTATTTTGACTATTGTGAATAACAGGACAGCAGGGATGAAACTTGAGGACATTATGCTAAGTGAAATAAGCTAGACAGAAAAAGACTAATATGACAGCACGTCCCTTATATGTGGAAAGTAAATAATAAGTCAGACTCATAGAAACAGAGTAGGAAAGTAGTTTCCAGAGGTTGCTAGAGGTTGGGGGAAAGAGGGAGAGATTGGTAAAAAGGATACTAACTTTCAGTTATAAGATAAGTAAGTCCTGAGGATCTAATATATAACATGGTGACTATAGTTGGTAACGTTATATTACATAATTGAAAATTGCACAGAGACTAGAACTTAAATGTTCACATGCACAACAGAAAAATAAGTATGTGAGATGATGCCTGTGTTACTTATATAGACAGGGTGAATAGCACGTGCGTCATCTCACATAGCAATGTGCACATACGTCAAATCATCATGAGGTACACTTTCCATATTTTACAATGTTATGTCAATTATGCCTCAATAAAGTTGAAAAAATTGGCTGTTGCTTTAAGTGGAATTACTATTATGTTACATTTTTAAAGTAGTTGATCACTATATTTGTATTTAAGAGTACACTGAAATGTATCCTTTCCCCAGTGTGTTGTTCCTTCTCTTTTATTTGCTGAACTTTTTAATAACATTTTTACCTCCATTCTTAATAGTTATAGGCATTTTATAGACAAACCACCAGAGGTTAAAATGACTTAGTTTTTAATTTTAATGATAATTTATTGAGTTCTGTAATCAAGGTGTCCACAAGAAAAGGACATTGAATAATTTTTAAAAACTAGATCATGGATGTGGCAAGAATTTAAATACAAAAACTTAAAGAAAAAACATGGGTTGGAAAATATATTTGGAAAAACAATATGGACCAAGGTCATGCTATTTATTTTAATTTCAAAACTATACTGAGATGGTGAAAAACCAATGAATTCACTCAAGAAATGTTGAGCATCACAGTCTCATTTAATTATGTATCTGTGCTACTTAGTGAATGAAAGCTACATTACAAGTCAGGATTGACTCTTCATCCATTTGAATCAAATATATGCATTATTTTCATAAAAAGAGAAGTTGTGCCACACCAGTTAAACAGACAAGGATAACTTCATTCAAGACTATTGCAATAGAAGAGAGAGATCACTTAATAGGACAAAACAAAGAACAAACAAACAAAGATGGAAGAGTGGAAAGGTATTGAAGGACACTGTGGGGCGGGGGTTTCAGTCAATGAATTAGGCATCTGTGTTTGCTGATTGGCATTTATAGAAGTTAGATTCCCACCCTTCCCCAGAAACTGGGAGAAAAAGGTATTATCATTCTTGATGATTACATTTCAAAGCAATGACTTCCAGGTTTTTGAGAAAGACATTTCTTGATTGTAGATTCACACCTCAAAGGGTCAGAGAAAAAATTTACAATTGCAAGTTTTCTAAAGTAAATGTTCTAAGAAAGGAGGTCGGGACTATAGATAGGAATAAAGTGGTCTAAAGTTTAGTCAAACTGAGGAACATTAAGGGAAGGCCATATTGGTCAACTATATGAATATTCAAATTATTGGATTTGAAATGAAGATTTCATAAAACAATAAAGCACTCTATACTTTGTGCTTTTAAGGCATTTTAGGGACAAGTAAGGTATTACTATTTCAAAGTTAATCTTATGTTTAATCTCTAGAGAATTTGGTTCATTGTACCTTTTGTTTTCCTTCAAAGAATTATGCTTCTATAAAACAAAGGTTTCCATATAATAGGCAAAGGGATTTGAAGAGTCTATCCCAGGGTGAATGTGCAGCCAATATGCTGTCATAGATGATGAGGGACAAGAAGCAGTCCAACTGTTGAAAAAAAAAGTAATAAACCTTTCCATTAAGTAGAAAGGAACTCTATATACCAGGGCTCCCTTGTGGGAGAGTTGGCATAACCAAAAATTGTAAATCAAAGCATAAGCAACCATTGCATGACAAAAAAATTATTTCAGGCAATTCAGTGAAGAAAATCTACCAGTAAATTGTTCTCTTCTTTCTTTCCTGATTGATATGCAATTTATGTTCCAAAAGGCTCTAGTCTTTCTTGGCTTAAAATTTTATACTTACTGCCTCTTGAGCTGTCTTGTTTTTTAAAGCTGGGTGAAAGTACACAGGGAAATTTGTCAGTAGAATATTTAAAGGAGAATAGGTCTGTGAGAAACCTTGGAAAAGCCAAGAAGAGAAAAATCAGTGATATTTTTAAACAAAGAAAGGATGAAATCTAAGGTTATCTTCTCTTAGATATAACCAAAATGTTGGATTTGAAGACATTTGGAATAAGTATTTTTAAGTTTTTATTTAAATTCCAGTTATTTAACATACAGTGTAATATATATTGGTTTTAGTTGTACAATATAGTATTTTTACAAAACAAAAGAATGGCTAATTAGGTTCAGAACAAATATATGGAAATGTCTGAAAAAAAAATCAACCAAGTATTATGATGAAAAGTTGTAGAAGTAAGAAAGATAATTTTCTGAATATACTGAGATCCAGTCTGTACCTCAATAAGGAGAAATTGAACATTATTGTTTGAATTAGTCTATGGATATAGCCTTATATTAGTTGTACTTTTATAGCTACTCATGTTTAGGTTTATAATTAGAACATTAATTATAGTTCACGCTACTATGAAGTCATGCATTTTTAAATCACAGTTATATATACTTTAGGTCTTTTTAAAAAAGATTTTATTTAGGGACACCTGGGTGGCTCAGTTGGTTAAGCAGCTGCCTTCGGCTCAGGTCATGATCCCAGTGTCCTGGGATCGAGTCCCACATCGGGCTCCTTACTCTGCAGGGAGCCTGCTTCTCCCTCTGCCTCTGCCTGCCATTCTGTCTGCCTGTGCTCACTCTCTCTCCCTCTCTCTCTCTGACAGATAAATAAATAAAATCTTTAAAAAAAAAAAGATTTTATTTATTTGACACATTGAGAGAGAGAGAGCACAAGCAGCGGAGTAGCAGGCAGAGGGGGACAGAGAGGGGGGCTCACCACCGAGCAGGGAGCATGATGTGAGGCTCCATCCCAGGATCCAGGATCATGACCCCAGCAAAAAGCAGACACTTAACCGACTGAGCCATCCAGGCATCCCATATGTTAGGCCTTTATGCATATATGCCTCCTTCCCTTCTTTTCAACTCTTTCTTCTTTATCTGATACCACATTTGGAGCTATTCAAGAGAAGCTTGGTTCTATACCACTCTCTACTCACTCCACACATGCTCTCAACTCAATTGTATCTGTGCCCCACCCTCCATGTGGGGTGTGTGGGGTGTGTGTGTGTGTGTGTGTGCGTGCGTGTTTGTGTCCACACAAAGGATGGTGGCTAAATGAGTCACAGATTTGTACATCTGATGCAGGCCTATTCTCTAATTTCCAAAGCAAATAACAGTTTACCTGGCATCTTTTCCTGGGTGTCTGAAATAAAACCTCAGCCCATCTGAAGCTGAACAGGATCGTCAGCCAATGGTAGCTGTTGTGAAAGGCAGCACCCAGCTCACCTCCCTCTCCCACACAACCCTCCATATCCAATGCTTTACCATGACTTGTTACTTTTACATCTTAAATATCTTTTGAACTCTTTTGCTTCTATCCATCTGTCATGCCAACATCTTCCTCCCAGGGGCCATCATTTGACGTCTATGTGACCGAAACAGCCTGGACCACCTACGTGTTTCGTCCTGCCCTTTCCTCACCTTCCCAACCAACACACCTCTATCATTTCTCCTTTCTGCAGCTGGAGTGCTCTTTCTGGAATGTAGATCTGGAAATCACATCAACACCCTCTTTCAGCTTCTCAAAGACAACTCTTTGAGAATAAAATGGGATTTCTTTTTTTTTTTAAATATTTTATTTATTTATTTGCAAGACAGGGAGAGCATTCACAAGTAGGCAGAGAGGCAGGTGGGAGGGGGAGAGGAGGCTCCCCACTGCGAAGAGAGCCCGATTTGGGGCTTGATCCCAGAACCTTTAGATCATGACCTGAGCTGAAGGCAGAGGCTTAACCCACTGAGCCACCCAGGTGCCCCTAAAATGGGATTACTTTATATGACCTTCAAGGCTTCTACTACTTTGCCAGTGTTATTCCATTCCATGCGTCCCCTTGATCCTTCTCAGCAGCCTCACTGACTTGCTTTGCTCCATCACCGCTTCGCTAACATATCATCATGTTCCCACCTAGAGATTTATGCTTGCTCATCCCTCTGCTTGAAATGTTTTCTCCCTAGATTGTCATGTGGCCTCTTCTTTCAGGTCTTTGCTCAGGTATCACTTCCTCAGTAAGACCTTCCCTGACCACCCTATTTAAAATTTAAAATTTAGGGGGCACCTGGGTGGCTCAGTGGTTAAGCCTCTGCCTTCAGCTCAGGTCATGATATCAGGGTCCTAGGATCGAGTCCCACATCGGGCTCTCTGCTCTGCGGGGAGCCTGCTTCCCCTGCTCTCTCTTTCTCTCTGCTTGCCTCTCCGCCCACTTGTGATCTCTCTCTGTCAAATAAATAAAATCTTTAAAAAAAAAATTTAAAATTTAGAATTCCTCTCCCCAACATCTGTTCTTTTGGTGCCTTATTTGTCTCCGTAGCCCTCATCATCTTGATACATACGATATAGTTTACTTATTTTATTTATTTTAGGCACTGTCAATTGGAACATAAGCTTCTTGCTCGCAGGTATTTTTCTGTGTTTGTAGGTAATATCACTGAGCCTAAGAGAATACAAAAAACACAGAGCTACATATTTTCCCTTTGCTGCAGCAGATCTACTCCAAGCTTTCTTCTTGCCTGTTCTGTGCTATGGGAGGCTGGCCTCTACAAATTGTGTATCTGGACTCTTGCCCTCTGGTTTACACTGAGTAGTTTGCCAATTAGGAAACACTTTCAGAGGATCAGAGGAGAAAAGCTATTTAGGTTGGATTTTATTTCCCTTGCAGCATACCAGTTGTGGCTGTGTCTGTCCAGTTAGGGCCAGAGCTGTCCCATAATTCCTTTCTAAAGGTTGAAGGATCTCCAGGTTTTGGTAACTGCTTTCTGTCTTTGCCTCTTAGGGGACAAGTCTTTTGTTGTAATGGCTAGGCTCTCATCCTCTGATCTCATCCTTTGCTTTCTTCAACCCTTCTTAAACCCTTGTAATCTGCCTTTTACCAAAATCTCCTCACCTACCCATCTGAGTGTGTCATTTATTTCTGCAGGTACCCTGACTGATCAAGTAGGCATTCAATAGTAAGACCCAAAATTATATATATTTAGTGTTAAGAAAATTATCTTTTAGGGAAATTGAGTGTGTAAACACAGTGTGTTTCTGAGTGCATTGTAACTTCTCAATTAGTGGTAATTATTATTATTATTAGGCCAAGACTTATTCTCATGGCTCAGATCTCTTTTATTTTAAGATTTTATTTATTTACTTATTAGAGAGAGAGAAAGCATGAATGGGAGAAGGGGCAGAGGGAAAGGGAGAAGCAGGCTCCCCACTGAGCAGGGAGCCCAACATGGGGCTGGTCCCAGGATCCTGAGATCATGACCTGAGCTGAAGACAGATGCTTAATTGACTGAGCCACGCAGGCACCTCTTGTTTGTATCTTGCTGGAATTTCATACAGCATTTTGTATATAGTCTATCAGTTTAGCATATATAGCACATAATAGAACATTTTACTAAATCTTATCTGTTTTTCCTCAGGTTAAAATATTTTATCAGTAACTAGACAGTAGCATAGTAATAACTTCAAGATGTTGGTCTTCATGATTAATTTATTGTCATTTTGTAAATATGCAAGTGTACCTTCCAAAACTGCTCCAGTAGCAGGAATATATTTACCTTGTTTTATGTCAACTAGGTGGCTCCTCTGTGTATAATAGTATAGTTCAAATACAGCCCTATTTACAATGCAAGCAGGAAGAAGATAAATCATAGAACAAGGATTCTAAAAATAACCAGTGATTACCTGTTGGCTCCCTGAGTTTCCCACTGCTGTAGTAAAGTAGCTCACTTCTACCTAATTCAGACAATAGCCACAAAATCCAGGTGGCCAGATGTAAAGCTATGGGATGTTTCACAATGAACTTAAAGCCAGGTTTTAAAATTCTGTGCTCTTCTAATTAATATTTGTGCATAAATTTTTCTAGGAAGGTAATCTACATGATGCCATTAATGACTTTTTAAAATTCTCTGCTGGTGAAGAAATCAACATTGCAGGCTTCTGTTTAGAATTCCTCTTAAGCTCACACCAGAGCATAATATAGTCTCTCTGACACTGCATGGTATCCCAGAAGATCTTTAATGAGCTGGTGCAGAATTACTGGAATGAGAAGGATGTCTACAGGAAGTCCTGTAAGCTCCTCATTGCCAAAAAGATAAAATTTAAAAGAGGGAGGACCACAGCATTTGGTCAAGATATAAACTCAAAAAGAAAATTAAGAATTTTTATTTCTATAGCCACATTATATGATTGACTTCATACCATAATTATAAACTATATAATTAACAATTTTAGTTTTAATAATTTAGTATTGTACTTTATCAATAGTAATAATATATGATATCTGATAAATCTAATATTGTTAAAGGCCAAATGTCCTTTGGAACATGTCTAATAAATCGATGAGGGATCTATATTTCTATCACTCAGATCTACTGTGACCATGAAAGGCAGGAAACTTCATATTCTTCTACTTTCCATAATTTTTTAAATTCAAATTCTTTTGTGTCAACTTATGACATTTGTCTTCCAGATTTATATTTAAGCAATTTGTCAGGCATCTCTTCACTCCTGGCACATACAACTGAACCAGCTGTTGTTAATTTTTATCCCTTCCAAGCCTTTTGGATCAGGGACAATAGTTCCCCTCAAAAGATTCATTGATGTTTTGAGATAATGAATAAGAACTTCTTCAGAAATTTCAATATTTTCTATATATAGAAATTGTCAAAAATCATATTTTATTCATCTAATCTTCTGGATTGATTTGCATCTTCAATAATAGCATATCTTCTTTATCTCTACACTACTTGGGACCTTTGTTCTCTGCATTCCTATTTCTTGGACCTAGTAATGCCTTGGCACTCTTTTTTTTTTTTTAATTGTCACTGATTCGTCAGCTCCAGGGTAGAGAGTGTCCTTAACCAATCTCCACCCATACCTCATTTCCACCCAAATGCTGTTTGAGGATGTAGGCAGACCCATATCCACATTGCACAATTATGGTGAGGACCTGTGCAGTGTTCCTCAATAGTTGTGTAGTGCAAGAAGTAGGATTGCCCTAGAGAAAGGCAAGAGAAATAGGCTTAAAACCCTACAAAAAGATTTATTAGTGTACCTCTAATGTCATCATAAAATTAGTATATCTGACTACAACTAAAAAGAAAGACAAATGAGTACCCATATCACCACACACACACACACACACACACACACACACACACTCTCTCTCTCTTCTGAGAAAGAAAGACTATTATTTCCCTAGTCTAATGATAAAAATGGCCAGAAGCACGGTGTGTCACAGATCACTTAGAATAAGGAAATGCAGTAAAGACTACTGTTAACTGTTGTAGCTGTTCATCTTAATTCATCTAATCTGACTACATTTTTCAGGGCCTAAAAGTCTAAGTTCAATGAAAACTTATGGAAGATTTTAAAATGAAGATAATTCAAATTTGTTGATATTTCAAATAGTGAGCTTAAAATGTCGTTAATAGATCTAACCTTTGTTACTTCAAGAATACTTTATTAATCAAATCATTTGGTTTTCCTCATAAAATTAAGATTCTCTACTTTGGCTATTCCCACCTGATAAATTGCAGGCAGGTCAGCAAGACAGAAGCTGTGGCATATCCCTTCTCTGAGCTAGAACATCTCCATGCCTCTGCCTCTTTGTGATATAAAGGGAATGGTAGATGGACTGGAGAGAGCAATGAGAAATGAATAGATGATCTCTATGGTGCTTTCCAGCTTGAAGAGTCTGGGGCTTGAGATTACAAACTAAGTGATTCATTTAATTCCATTTCTACATAGATAGTACTCTTTACATACATATTCATCAATTATAATAAAATTAGGTTTGGGGATAATTATTGCATCAGGCATACTGTAACATTTCATTCCAGGGATTCTGACTAGATTCATAGATTGTTGCATTTTTCTCTTCATCGATTACTCACCCCTCATTTTGCTTTCATAGAAAAAATATTTATCAAAGTAATATCGACATACAGTTTAAAAATACATAATATTGAAAAATCACACTCTCTACTGCTAATTCCCATTGACAAACACTTCTTATTCTTTCAGTTGTCTCTTGTGATACTTAGCTACATATTTTTAGGTAACATGTTAATGCCATTATTTCTTAATTTGTGTCTTTGTACAATATTCTTTGACTTTTATGGCAAATAAAGATTTATTTTCCTTGTGTTCTTGCTGTTCACTTTCTTCCACTCAATGTGGAAATTGTAACTTTTAGTTAAGTCAGTAATCAGTGCTTATCTTATGACTATGTAAAAATTATCCTATTGTTGAGTGTACTGTGATATCTCCTTTCTTGAATATCTTTCCATGAGGTTAAAAGCTTATCCTTTTTTCCATAATTTTGTTTTCGTTTTAGTTAACTTCTCTAGTGAAAGTCTACAATCACACAGGGGATAGGAAAATAATGAAAGGCAATATTGAAGAAAGTACACCAATGAAAATTTTAAGTGTTAAAACTCCATTGTATTAGGGTTCTCCAGAGAAACAGCTCCAATAAGGTGTGTTTGTCTATCTCTCTCTCTATCTATCTATCTATCATCTCACCTATCTATCAACAGTGATTTATATTAGGAATTGGCTCACCCAGTTATGGAGACTGACAAGTCCAAAGCTGAAGTGTGGGCTGGGGAGAGCCAATGGTGCAGTTACAGCCTAAAGGCCAATAGTCTGAGACCCAGGAAAGGCAAGGTGCCGATGAAGTCCAGAGGCAGTCTGCTGAAGAATTCCCTTCTGCTATGGGAGGCCAAGTTTTTGTTCTAATCGGGCCTCCGACTGATTGGATAAGACCCACCCACACTGTGGAAGGTAATGTGGTTGCTCACAGTTTACAGATTTGAAGGTTAATTTCACCCATAACACTTTCCAAGTTGATAGTAAAATTAAGCATCGTACACATGATTTTGTAAAGCACAGTGCGTTTTTTAAATTTTTAAATTATTTTACAATGCTTTGTTTTAAATTATTTCCCAGTTTAACCAAATTTTCCCCCAATATGAGAATCTTAGAATTTTTTTCAGAAAAAAATGGTCTCTTTTCTACATCATTATTTATTTGAAATAGCAATTAACTTTGTTAATATAAGCTGTTCTAAACTCAATATTGCTTGCTTTTCACTAGGAGTTATAAAAGGTTGAATAGAGAACAAGAGCTTTCAGTAACTAGAATAGAAGCAGGGGGGTAATGAATAAACTAATTTTTTTTCTTTACTTATGCTCCTGCCTCTCATCAATGTTCCTTAAAAAAAAAATCTATCTTATACTTCCTTAGACTTGCACTGTGCAATGTGAAAGTGGCTAACCATATATGGCTCTTTAAATTAATGAAAACTAAATGCTACTCAAAATTCCTTTTCTTGACACCACTAGCTATACTTCAAGTGTCCAAAAGCCATTATGTGGTTTCTCTTCTGCACAGTGCAGGTGTAGAGCCCTCATGTCATTATGGAATATTCTACTGAACAGCACTATCCTAGACAAATAATATAGAATTAGTAATTATAATCAAATGTATTGTTCCTGTCTTGTGAGAAGATTGACGCATGAGTTGGTCTTACAAACGTTGCTTGATTCTCTTTTCTGTTAATAAGAGCTGTTTGGACTTTAAAACTAAGACTCAGAAGAAACATTACCTTTGAAACACTCCATTAGGACTTCTGGGTTTTTATAACTCAACCCATTCAATTAATGATAAAGGCCAAGACATGAGTGAGACTGTGGCACATAAGAGGAAGAGCAATATGCTTCGTATTTAAGAATGTGGCCCATGAAGGGGGAGCGCTAGCCCGTCAGGGACGGATGGGGGCTAGATTCTTAAGGTGTACGGAAAACATGTTGGGAAGTTCAGTTTTAAGTAGAAAAGTAGAAAAGACAGTAGAAAAGACATCTAAAAATGTTAAGCCTGGAAACAGCATAAGCAGATTATTTCTTTAGAGGCAGCTCTCATCTTTTTGAAGACAGCAAGCTAGAAAGAAGATAGGATTTAAAGTCAATCATATCTGGATTCATATTATTTTTCCATCTGCCATGGTCTGAAATGTCTTGTATACATTCCTTAATTTCAGTCTATCTCAATTTCTCATTTGCAAAATGGAGCTAATAATACTTAACAACATGAGTTGTTAAGATAAATAGATGGGGTAAAATATGTAGTGTCTACTGACTCCTTGGCATTTAATAGGAATTTTGTAATTTGCTAGTCCCTAGTCCTTCCCTTATTCACATCTGTTTATATTGCAATAGCAGAAGACATGAAAGGAAAATTCTGCAAGTGTCTGATATGTTTGATCCCATAGTTCAGGATGATTTATACGTGGCTTAATTGATGGGAAGTATAAGCAGTTCTCAAACTCAGTTAATCAGTATAAGTATAAGCAGTTCTCAAAATCAGTTAATAGCTCATCACCCCATGACGGGTTCTGAGTATAGCAACAGCAGAAGAGAAACAAATGCCTCGTAATCAAGAGGAAGCCAATCTAGAGCTCATGTACTGACCGCCTAACTTAACAGTGAGACCCATCAATACAGAATTAGGTGTGACTATAATAAATGCAAAAGAGAAAATAGTTTTCATCACATCAAAAAGGATTTTCAGATAGTGTTGTGGTTCACTGGGGTACCACAAACATCCACGACGTGCTGCTGATCCTCAGGAGATATGTAGAAGTTATATTTTCTACAACTGACAAAACATATTCTAAATGCCCTTATCTGAGCCACTCATATGGTTGGAAAGCTTTCCTCCTAGAGAGTAACAACTTGTCATTTTGCTTCATTCCCAAGTATCTGCTCAAGCAACACTCTTGCAAGAGGACCTTCTTGACCATGACATCTAAAATAGCAGTTTTCCAAAGTTCTAAGTTTTACTTAGAGGATCAAATTTAATCTTTGGCAACACATACTGTCAGTTGTTTTCTTGAAATGACAGGCTCACTCTGTTCATTTTCAAGTAAATGTCTGCCAATTACACAAGTCTGATTAACCAAGGTTTATCTGCCAGTTGTTCTTTCAAGTAAAAATGTTGCTTCATGAAAAAGGCTGCTAAGTTTCAGCTCTCAACTCAAACAATTGTGTTCTTTTTTTTTTTTTTTTTTTAATTCAAGGACAGTTTAGGTATGGAGCAAAAGTGCTTTGTGTGTGCTTCCTACTTCATCCCATGGAACATTAAGAAGTCAACATTCAATACAGTTAATAATTTTTACTGTTTTAGTTTTAAGTGAAACTGACTTTTTAAAAAATTTTATTTTATATATTTAAAAAATTTAATTTTATACATTTTAAAAATTTAATTTTATATATTTTTTTCAGTGCTCCAAGATTCATTGTTTATGTACCACACCCAGTGTTCCATGTAATATGTGCCCTCCATAATTCCCACCACCAGGCTCACCCATCCCACCACCCCCTCCCTTCCAAACACTTCAGTTTGTTTTTCAGAGTCCACAGTCTCTCATGGTTCATTTCCCCCCTCCGATTTACCCCAATTCACTTTTCCTTTCCTTCTCCTAATGTCCTCCATGTTATTCCTTATGCCCCACAAGTAAGTGAAACCATATGATAATTGACTCTCTCTGCTTGACTTATTTCACTCCGCATAATCTCTTCCAGTTCATCCATGTTGATACAAAAGTTGGGTATTCATCCTTTCTGATGGAGGCACAATACTCCACTGTGTATATGGACCATATCCTCTTTATCCATTGGTCTGTTGAAGGGCATCTTGGCTCTTTCCACAGTTTGGTGATTATGGTCATTGCTGCTATGAACATTGGGGGTACAGATGGCTATTCTTTTCACTACATCTGTATCTTTGGGGTAGATACCTAGTAGTGCAATTGCAGGGTCATAGTTTTTTTTTTCTGCAAGTACATGGCAGAATGCAATAATTGGTAGTACAGTTTGGTGGCACTGCCTTCATTCATATTAAGGCACCTATAATTTTACCTACCATTACTTTTACACTACTTAAATTGGCTACAGTAATCAATTAGTACACAAAATAATGTTAAAATAATGATAAAATAAATAATTTTTATTATTATTAAATAAGTTATAAAATCTAGGCTCTAAATATATTCAGAATATTGAATGAAGAAATATGCATATTAGAGAAAACACAGGTGTGCACAAAACTTAGAATTAGAAAAAATATAATCATATAAAATATTTTTAAGTTATAAGAGATTATGATGTTCAATAGCATTTTCATGAATTAGAAATACTTTAAGTAATGGATAATTTTCTAGAGAAATGTAAGTTATCAGAATGTACCCAGTAGAAGATATATAATGGAAAACCTGAAGAAACATTAACAGTGTAACTTAACATCAATGATCCTTTATTTTGGGCAAATAAAGAGCTAAAATTAACAAGAAAATATGGGGGGAAACAATAACAATTTCTTTTATTTTCGTATTTTTTGTAATGAGCTTTCATTCATTACTATGATAGAAAACTGGTATTTAAAAATACTGAAAGAGAAAGGTTAATTTTTAAGGACTGTACTTACTAGTGTTAAGAATGTCACTGACGATTAAACTGGTATGAACTCATAAGAATATTTCATAACACATTCATTTTTCTCTTTCCAATTCAAGTATAGCCATATAATTTGGGAAAGGTGAACATAAGCTATAAGTTAAGAATGGGTTGGGAGAATTCACAATTTAGATCATGTTGAATATGCCTCATTGATTTTTCATCAATGTTTCTCATCTGCAATGTTAAAATTTCCACAGCAGAGGCACCTGGGTGGTTCAGTAATTTAAGCATCTGTCTTCAGCTCAGGTCAGGATCCCAGGGTCCTGGGATTGACCGTTCAGTGGGGCTCCTTGCTCAGCGGGGAACTTGTTTCTCCCTTTCCCTCTGAGTGCCAGTCCCCCTGCTTGTCTGCTCTCTCTGTCAAATAAATAAATAAAAAGTATTTTTTTAAAAATTCCCATAGCAAAAACCCCCTTTTCTTGGAATTTTTCATTTCTAAAACAAACTTTAAACATTTCCAAAAGATTCTTATGGCAAATTCCTTCCTATCTCCAGATAGCCACGAATAATTGGATATGGGACTGGATTAGATTCCTAACTTGAATGCTTCACTTAGAACCTTTCTAAATTCTGAGGGCACGTTGGATTAGGAATTAGATCCTGTATTCCCAGAAGCAGAATTTTTGACACAATTTATACCACAGAGGTTGCAAACTGGATGTCCACTTGTCACATCTGCCTAGAGGCATGTTTTCTTTGCCCACTCAAGGTTTATAAAACAATGAATTATTTAAAAACAATTTGAAAATATTTGATTTCATAGCCAACTGAAATGTGGGACTCTGAGCTTCATTCTTTCTATCCTGCATGGCAACAATCTTCTGAAATAGAGAAGTTGCAGGACCCCCTCGATGGGGCTCTCACACTCAAGATCCGCATTGCCCATGTGTACCACGTGGCTTACTCCTTTATAAAATTTGAATTTATGATCACTTCTTTAGGTTATGTCCAAAATCTTGCTGTCAGAAAATGATTTCCCAGCATACCTGCTATACTATCAAATTCCTATAAATAAAGACATTTTTTGGTTTATGGAAATCTACAAAATTTCCAGGCAGAGAGCAGATGTGTATCATGAGAGACATTGGTAATTTCAATCTCACATTAACAAAGATTGGATTGTCAATGCCCGTGCAGGGAGTAAAGTTTCCAGTGAAGGGGATATAAAGGATATGTGAGCGTTCATGGGGATGCACTCAAAAGCAATGGGTACCAAACATCTAAGAAAGTCAGCATGATCAGGCTGGGAAGAAAGTTAAAACAGTCTACAGAAAGCAACAAAGTTGCTTTTGAAGTTAATGTGTAAAAATTCCCTGACCTGTGATGAATACAAATATGCTCAGATTAAAAACTGTTCACATTGGCTTTTGAACAATCTGAGTCAGTGGCAGACTTCTAGAACATGTGTTTAAATATACATGTCTTTAAAAGAAGGAGACCGATATATATGTTTAATATTCTAGAGTAGTTTGATCTCAGAAATGCTTCTTAATTCCCATCCTTTTCTTGAAAAATAGTTTTGAAATCTGTTGTTTTCTTTTCAAGACACATGCAATTAGTCTATTTTTGACATTGCTCTAAGAGTAACATGATTAAAATTATAATGAAACCATTTATAAAGACATTAATAAAATATGAGTTAAATCCATATTTAACCCCCCCCACCACACACACACATACACACATGGTTCTTTCTTGAAATCTATTCAACTTTTTGAATTTTGTCTCAGGTAATTTGGAATTGAGATTTACCAGAGTCAGCAGTTATCAGAATGGTTTGCTGCCTAAGGGGATAACAAAAACCAGGGCAGAGAATTTAGGTACATCTTGGGAAAATAGAATATGTGCTCCTTTTACTCATTCAGAAACATTTGCCAAAATCTGATGATATGTTACCTACACTAGTCCTTGCTGAGGCCAAAAAGAGGAAAAGACATAGTTCCTGTTCATAAGGGGCTAGCGGCTTAGCCAGGCAGAAAAACAGCTCACAGTACAATGTGATAACTGTAGTAATGATCCCAGGCAACACAAAGGAAGCACAGAGGAGGCTTAGGTTGATATCGCTGTGAGAATCAGAGAGTTTCCCCCAAAAGCAGTAACAGTGCATTGAACTTGGGAAGAGTACTATGACTTTATCACTTAGTGAAGGGGTATACGAAAGCACATGGCAGGTTCAGGGAGCCACAGATAAACTCACATAATGGGAGAATAACTGATGACAGATGGCAAAGTGTTTCATATTGAGAGGCATTTTTCTATGAAGACCGAGGACAATTGGGAAACATACCAAGAGTCTTGGAAGTTATATATAGTTTAAGCAATTTCGTGTCTAGGAATTTATTCTAGGAAAATAATGTGGAATAGAAGATATGATACAGCAGCAAGGATGCTCCTTGCAGCATTATCTGAATACAAATATTTGGAAACATCTGAAATAAGTTTCAACAGGAGCCTGAGACTGAGGTGGAGCTTTAGGATAGACCTTTGGAATTACCTCCATTTTGGTCTGTAAGGTGCAGATTTTATAGTTAAAGCAGAGTTAGACAAAGATTAAGTCAGCAACATCTCGAATTTTCTCAAGACCTGTGCTATTTCTCACATTCTCATCTGGAATCTTCCCATTGATTTTAATGACTTATGAAGAAACTAGTAGATTCAAGGGAGGCCTGGGGAAAAGGCAAAGGATCCAAGGAAAGGGCTGGATATTGGCTGTGTTCATCTTCCAGAGCCAGGTTTCTGCTTTGTATCTATCTCTTCATTCTTATCCCTTGGTACCTACTGTTCCCATGCTTTGTACATACTCCTTAAAGCCACATTTGTCATTCTCCCTGAAGTGAAACATTCTCAGTATGTCCTGTATGCACCAAGTCAGACATGCTCCTCCCAAAGGCTGTTTTTTTTTTAATCAGTCTAACCTCTAAATTTGAGAGAGGCATAGGAAGCCTGACTGCTTGAATGCCCATTTTGACTACATCACTTTCTACCTGGGTGGCCTTTGGAATTGACTTAACCCTTCTCTTCCTCAGTTGACTCTTCGGTAAAAATTAGGATTAAAAATAATGCCTACTTGTTCTGGCTTGAATTGTGTCCCTCAAATATTCATATGTTGAAGTTCTGACCTCCAGTACTTCTTAGATCTAAATACTATGTTATTTAGATATAAGGTCATTGCAGATGTAATTAGCTCAATGATGTCACACTGGAATAAGGTGGGGCCCTAATCAAATATGACTGGTGTCCTTATAAGGTGGGGGAAATGTAGACACAGACAAATATGCCCACAAGAAGACCACTATGTAAAGATAAAAGCAGAGATCTGCAAGCCAAGGCATGCCAATGCTTGCCAACAAACACCCGAAGCTGGGAGAGAGGCAGGAACATATTCTCCCTCACAGCCCTGGGTAGGAGCCAAACCTATGGCATTTTGATCTCAGACTTCTAGCTATCAGAACTCTGAGACAATTCATTTCTGTTGTTTCAGCATCCCAGTCTGTGGTACTTTGTTAAGGCAGCCCCAACAAATTTAAGAATGCAAAACCTATAGATTGATTCTTCTCACGTAGTAAGTTAACCTTTTCAGTCATTAACTAAAAGAGAAATAAAGGGGTAGGTACAGTGGTTCTTTGTGGTACTCCTGAACTATGATACATACCTAGATCTGTTTTGTTCTCTGTAGGTTAGGTAAATTCAAACTCAACACTTAAATAACCAACTCATTTTTTAAATTATTTTTATTAACATATAATGTGTTATTTGCCCCCAGGGTACAGGTCTGTGAGTCATTAGGCTTACACACTTCACAGCACTCACTGTAGCACATACCCTCCCCCATGTTCGTAACCCAGCCACCCTCTCCCTACCCTCCCACCCCCCAGCAACCCTCAGTTTGTTTTGTGAGATTGAGAGTCTCTTATGGTTTGTCTCCCTCCCCATCCCATCTTATTTCATTTTTCCCTTCCCTACCCCTCAAACTCCCCACCCTGCCTCTCAAGTTCCTCATATCAGAGAGATCATATGATAATTGTCTTTCTCTGATTGATTTATTTTGCTTAGCGTAATACCCTCTAGTTCCATCCATGTCATTGCAAATGGCAAGATTTCATTTCTTTAACAAACTCATTTTTAAAAATGCCCTTGTGAATTATCTCAGGCTGCTCCCTACTCAGGGACTGTTGCTATCTTTTTTCCCTAGTTTAATTTGATGCACAAACTTCAACTCATCCTTAGCTTTTCTATCTCCCTCATGATTGGTTGTAAAATCTTAATTTTTGATAGATGTTCAGATTTTCATAAAATAACATTTAGACTATCTTAGTGGGCTCTATATATTTTCCTCTGTATATTCTACACACTGCTGCTCAACACATCATCCTGAAATGCTCATTTGAGCACATCAACTCCTTGCTAGAAAATATGCACTGTTTTTGGAAAGGGATTTAAGCTCATTAACTTGGCATTTAAGCTCCTTTGTGATTAAACTACTGTTTAGTTTCCCAAACTCAGATTCCATTCTTATGAAGTTGGTTTCCATTAGCAGTTACTCTCAGGGACAGAGGTCATAGCAAAACAAAGAAAAAAAAAATCCCTCTGTTTTAGCATTTTACCTTGTTCCAAAACAAATAACTAGCTCAATTTTCCCATAACCTGTCCTCCTTGTTTCCAGAAAATTTCAATGCTATTTTAAAAATTTATTTTTAAAAACTATATTAGATTTATGAAAAGGTTTATAAAATAATATGATGAATATTCAAGTACCCATCACCCAGAATAAAATATAAAGCATTAAAAAACCTTGGAAATTCATTATGTTCTCCTTCCCTCCACTTCACCCATATTCTTAAACTTCAGAGAAAACCAGATCCATAAATGTCTTTATACTTATACCATGTTTCCATCTCTAAATAATGGATAGTACTATTTTAACATTTAAAATTTTCTACTTATGCTGTATATATCTTTCTGCAATTGTTTTTTACTCAGTATCAGACCTTTAGGACTCATCACGTTGATTCATGTAACTCTAGTTCATTTATTTTCCCATTTGTATAGATTTTTACCATGACTACACTAAGATGAATCCATTATCCTGTTGGTGGACATTTAGTTGGTATCTGGTTTTATTTCATTCATTCATTCATTCAAGAAATATTTATTAATCATCAAGGATACAAAAGGAAAATGAATTCCCTGTTCTCCTGAAGCTTATGTTCTTGTACAAACCTGTCTTCTTTTGCAAATGAACAAGAGTTTCTATGGAATAAATTCCCAGTGGTAAAATTGCTGGGGCATTGATTATTTATATCTTAAAATGAATAGATATTTTCAATTTTTTCTCCACAGAGATTGTGCCATAATATTAGAATGTTATTTGATCTATATCCTCACCAATACCTGACATAGTCAAACAAAATTTACCAGTCTGATATCCTCAGGATAACAGTATATCCTCAGGGTTTAAATGCACAATTCCCTAATTACTAGTGGTACACAAATATGTTTATATTCATAGGATACATGTTTTTCCTGTGCTTTTACCCATTTTCTACTGGAATACATGAGATTGGTAAGCGTTCTTTATATAGTTTCAAGTTCTTATTTAAATTCCATTTAGTTAACATACAGGGTAATATTGGTTTCAGGAATAGAATGTAATGATTCATCACTTACATACAACACCCAGTGCTCATCGTCACAAGTTCCCTCCTTAATGCCCATCATACATTTAACCTAACCCCCCACCCACCTCCCATCCAATAACCCTCTTTGTTTTCTATAGTTAAGGGTCTGTTTTATGGTTTGCCTCTCTTCCCCCCACCATGTTCATTTGTTTTGTTTCTTAAGTTCCACATATGAGTGAAATCATATGGTATTTGTCTTTCTGTGACTCATTTTGCTTAGCATAATACTCTCTACCTCCATCCACATTGTTGCAAAGATTTCATTTTATATATATTACATATATAATATATATAAAACAGAATATTACTCAGCCATAAATATATATAGAGATATATATTATGTATATATCTCTATATATATTTTTGCCTTTATAATAAGAGATATGGTTTTAGCTCAAAGAGATATGAGAAAATTGTCTTAGAAAATAGAACAACATGAATGTATTGTTCCTCTACTTTTCTGTCCTTAGGGTGATATTTGAATCTTAAGTGCCTACTTCCCACAATTGCTTATGACACAAATCAATGTTACAGTGGCAATAGTCCATGTCAGACTTTTTATGCCAGCTAATGTCCAGACATTATATAACTTTATCACCCTCCATGACACTAGGAATAAAAAAAAATTATTTATCATACATTGGAGTGACATTGAAAAAAGGGCCCGTGGTCATTTTGAGTGTTAGACTTTTGTTCCTACAGAAAATTAAAAACCTATAAAATTGTCTCAAGTAGTAAAGTCTTCGACTTTTGTAGATACTATTAAACTGCAACATTTTTTACTGGGATTCTGTATCATTTTACCATCAATGTGTCAAAAACTTCTGAGTTCTCATTTTTGACAGCACAATGGAGGATAGTTATTGAACCATCACAATGAGAGAAGAAAACTATGGAGAACAAGACATTTCAACCTGCTCAAGCAGCCATAAGATAAAATATAACTTTGCTGATGCTATCAGTATTGCTATTATATGACTCAGCATGAATATACCAGTTATGTCCTAGCAGCTGGCTGTTCTGATTACTCAGGCAGTTCTCATGACATACAAATTGCTGAAAATATGCAACATCTGTATTTAAAGCTAATGTTCTTGTTTTTAAGTGATCTATGGTTAGGAACCAGATACTATTTAGTGTGGGGGAGAGAGAGATTTTTGTGTGAAGTACCTGGAGGCCGTGATAGATTAGGTAGGGAAAAGGAGAGTACAAGATGGATTATGCTTGAACTTGCTTCCATTTGCTAGTTTTGAAATCTCTACAAAGAGTACCATAATTAAAAAGTGAAGGGGAACATTTTCAAAGGGATTTGGAACATACAAGGAATATATAGTGCTGTCTCAGGGTTCAGAAGATAAATGTGATCTTGAGTAGTCAGTTTTATTTCAGTTTCTGTGAAGATTGTACTGTAGTTCTGACACAATGAGAACTGACAGTATGAGAGCTTCACGTCTTGGTGGAGATGAGTAGAAGAAATTGAGAGAATGTCTTGGAGAATATATAAAACACATATTGGTGACCTCCAGAACTAAATGGAGATTGGGGGAAGAGTAAAGCAGGTATTGTGGTCCTGAAGTCATTCTCTAAAACTCAAGGTAGCAAAATAGGATAATTAATAGTAACCTAATTTGTGTAAATTCAATTACATACATAGGAAGGGATGGTGTCTAATGATTTGATCTTAATAACAGATGGTACGAGGGAGAAAAATCTTTGTGAAGGTATTTTATTTGTGAGAGAGAGAGAGAGAGAGCACAAGCAGTGGGGAGGGGCAGAGGGAGAGGAAGAAGTAGACTCACAGCCAAGCTGAGTGCCTGAGAACTCGGTGCTCAATCCCAAGACCCCAGTATCATGACCTGAGCCGAAGGCAGACGTTAAACCAACTGAGCCACCCAGGTGCCCTGAAGGAGAGAATATTTTTATGTACTGCATCAGGTTAAGGAATTATCTCATATTCATAAATTACTGAATACTAAAACAAACAACAAAAGCAAACCAAATAATTTACTTGTTAGGCTTTGTCTTTTAATAGAGAATTTAACCAAGTTACATACATATTAATAAGTAAAATTTTTGTTCTTGTTTAGGTCATTTATTTTATATTTAATGTGCTTTTTTATTTTCCTATTTTTAACTTTTGCTTTATGTATAAAGTCACCCTAACTCCATATTTTTAGAAGTAGTGTTGCTGTTTATGTATTTCTATACTGTAGAAATTTCTCTGTACACTTTGAAAGTCTCATTTCACTGCCTTCTGGCTTACATTTGAAAAAATTTCTTTGATTTTTACTATTATTTTGTAAGATATATTTTCTGGCTTGGGATAAAATGTGCTCTCTTGATAGGTGTATTGTTATTTTTGTTTCGGTTCAGAAAACCCACAACCATTATCTTTTTAAATGCTTTGATTAGTATATGTTGGATATATACTTTAGATTTAATTTATTTTTTACTATCACTTTTTTTCCCTCTGCTTCTGAGATCCTAGTCAGATGCTCACTAGATCTCTCATTCTATCTTACATACTTCTTAATATTTTAAAAATATTTTCATCTCGTTAACTCTATGATGGATTTTAGTCATTTCGGGGGGTATATATATTCCAGCTTATGAATTCCCTTTTTGTCCCTTTCTCATCTACTAATACTTCCTTTTATTTCAAAATTATCTATAACTATTCCTAGAAGTTTATTTTGATTGTTTTGTTGCTCATATATATGATTCAGACCAAATGTTTAAAATAATTCATATGCAACTACTCTAATATCTATAATTCCATGTCTTCATTTGTGAATGTTTAAATCTTTTTGCTAATTGTTTCATCTGACTGACTTATGTGGCTTGACCTCCTTCACATTTGATGATCACTGGTTGACTTCATTTCTTCATCTTGTCCATTGAAAATATAACACAACACAAATTGGGAAACTTCCTTCCAGAGAAGCTTTAATTCTGCGTTTTCTAGCATACAAACCGAGATTACTTCAGCCTCCTGATGCCCCATTATCAGTGGGCAAATCACAAGCTCTGCTTTGCCACTGCATGCCATCTAAGACTGAATACCCTCGCAGCAGTGTCATTGCTGGAAAACCCTCAGAGCAACCCATTTTATTAGGGGTGTGTACTGTTACAGCACCAGATCACACTTGTTTTGTTTTGTTTTGTTTTCCATTATGAGGAGAACAATTAAAGACCTCTCACTCTTGCAAAACCAACTATACCTCTTGGAAAGTGTTCTATGTAGCATATAGTTGGACGGCAGTGAGAATGGTTTATCAATACACTTAGTCACATGTGAAACAGAAGTCACGTTAACTCTATAGAGATGTTTCTCATCATTATCTGCTAGAGTCTTTATTGTTAGAATCTATAAAATCATTTGAAATATTGGTGTGCTGTGCTTCCTGTTTAATCTGACATTATACTTTGCACTTTTAAAAATCTTGGAAGTCACCAGTTAAAGACTTTTCAAACATGGCAAGTCATTTTATTTCTGTTTTCTTTCTGTTGTTAGTTTTAAAGTTTATCTCTTTTCCATTGTGAAAAAATCTTATGCTTGAATAATTACAAAATATATATTTTAAAAAGAGGAAAAATGACAACTGTAATCCCTTCACCTGGGAAAATATAATTCTCATTTCGAATCATACAATCCCTGTATTTATGTGCATTTTACTAATATATATTCATTTATTATGAATATTTGTTAATATATTTTCATGTAAGGAATAAAATCTTAAAATACTTTTATATGATTAACTTAGAAATTCAAATAAATTTCAAAAATTATAATAAGAAAAAAAAGATAACATTTTACATCCTTATGTAACCACTACTAATATTATATTATTTTTTTAAAGACTTCATTTATTTATTTGAAACAGAGGAGGATGAGCAGGGAGGATGGGCAGAGGGAGAGGGAGAAGCAGACTCCCCACTGAACAGGGAGCCCTGATACAGGACTTAATTGCAGAGCTTGATCCCAGGACCCAGAGATCATGACCTGAACCAACAGCAGCTGCTTAACCTACTGAGCCACCCAGGTGCCCATCACTACTAATACTTTAATGAACCCTTTCAAGATCTCTAAGCACACACACATACACACACACAGTTTCTATGTAGATATGTAACATTTATTCTTACCTTTTCATGAGATCTTTCAAATGTGTCTTTATGAATTATTACCTTCTGTGATTTGTTCTCATTCATTCTTGCATGCATGTTATACGTTAGGCATTAATTCTCCTTTCGAGAGCCCATTATTTTGAGTGCTAGAACTAGATGCAAAAAAACAAGTGCAAGCTCTGCTCTTGAGACATACCAACTCAGTGAAGAGGAAACACATATAAAACATAGTAATGGCCTATATAGAAAACATCACGGGTGCTTGGTGGGGGGGGGGGGGCAATTCTTCCTAAGAAGGAAAATGGTGTAAAAACCTTAAAGAAGAATATCTGAGTTGAATCTTTAAGTTGAAAAGATGTTTGTTTACCCTGTGGACTTGTAAGACTCAGGATGAGGGAGAAGAAATATGAAACAGTACCTGGTATTCAAGTAATAGCAATTTCAATAGATTCAGTAAGTCAAGAGTGTAAGAATATTAAATTATAGGTAGTGGTGGTAGAAGTAAGCATAATTGGCAAAAATATTAAGCAGCTAAAAAAACCACATTTTTCCCAAATTCAGTTCATTTTTAGTGATATGTGCTGCTTATATGATCAGACATGGCTATATTGTATGCTCTCCTGCTATGATGATATGATTAGATATTCATTTCAGTAAACTCTTGAGTATGTTTTAATTAAAATTCCTTCTAAGGAAGTGGAATGTCACATTTTTAAATAGAATTTCAGGTTGCTATAGTAACTAATAAAACTGTCACTATTTATTCTAAATAACATAAAAGCATCTTTGAAGTTGGTAAATCATTTTCAAAATATCCTGACCGTTAGTTACTGATATTAAATTGAATTGTATTAACAACTAGTTGCATGTTTCATGTGTGAGAAAATGCAGAAAATGGGTCTAGAAAAATAGAGAAAACAGAGATATCTTTTTAAAGCTGATGGGTTAGATGGAAACAAATGTTTAATGTACCTTGTACAGAAGAGATCATCTGTTAAGTTCAAATGATCCAGTAAAATTATTTTGTTGTTATTGTTCTTGTGAAAGTATGCCAGCCACTGAAGCATAAAGGTAGTTAAGTCAGGGGAACGATGAGTGACATAAGGGAGTAATGCGTCCTGGAAATATGGGGAATTTCCCTGTAGGGATATCTGCTTTTTGCAGACTTACTGACGTTGGAAACAAAATGCCAACTGCAAAATAGTTTAAACATTTTTTTAAAACAATGGTTTGCACAATATAGTGAATATGATATAAAATCTCATACTTCCTGATATGATTTGAAACTTAATACAGTTTAATTAATACATAACTGTGTCCCTATTTACTTGATAATGGCAGAGGCCATTTGAGTATTTATAAGGAGTAAAGTCAGGAGCTGTGGTCAAGAATCCAAGTTTGGAAGTTAAGAAGAATGTCAGCCAAAGACTTCCAGGACATATACAAAGCTTGAAAACAAATTACAAAAATTACAAAAGTTACAAGGGGTACATAGTACCAATGGACACCATGATGCTCTTTCTTCTTTTGGAGGAAGCAGCATAATTGGTATGTTTCTAGTTGGCCCTTCTCTGGACTTAGTTTCCTCATTTTACAAAAAGGGGGAAATAATGCCCACTGTAAATAAGGAAGTGATTTTAAATATCCTAGCACAGTGCCCTACAAACCTTGGCTCCATTATTTTGCCTACCCTTTTCAAGTTTCGTAAGATTTATTTAATCCTACCTTGCCATGGAAATTTACAGAAGAGTACTTTCACTGAAGGTACAACTTTGAAGTTAAGGAAGAGTTAGAAAGTTCAGCTTTTTTTTTTTCTTTTTTTTTAAAGCAGCAGTCCATGCATGGCAAAGCAAAGTAATTGGTTTCACTGATAAAAAGATGCAAAAAGATTCTAATATCCTTTGTCATTAGTGCTGAGACGATTCATAATGTACATTTAAGAATTCCCATCATATTGTTTTGTTTTAACTTTTATATTTAGTAGAATTGTAAGAAAAATTGTATTTTTATTCCTTTATAATGTTTTACATTAATGTTTGAAAGATCTAAAAAATTTCACATCTTTTTTTTTTTTTAAAGATTTTATTTATTTATTTGACAGACAGAGATCACAAGTAGGCAGAGAGGCAGGCAGAGAGAGAGGTGGAGGCAGGCTTCCTGCAGAGCAGAGAGCTCCATGCGGGGCTCAATCCCAGGACTCTGGGATCATGACCTGAACTGAAGGCAGAGGCTTAACCCACTGAGCCACCCAGGCGCCCCTGAAAAAAATCACATCTTTCTCACATCTTAATCTTTCAGGGTTAGTCATTTATCGAGAGGGTTCCTAGAATTTTTTACGGGGTAATGGCACAGATGTATGCCATTCATATTAAAAAGCTATGTAAAAATATTTTATGTGATAATTTGGAATAGAAACAAAATTTTTAAATATAAATTTCCTGAATTAACTATTTTCCTCATTTGTTTTAGCAATACATGACAGATAGCATGTATTTTCTTGGAGAAGATAGAGTTAGAAGGTATGATCAAAAGATAAATCCTACTAAACAGCAAACAATTGCTATGCATTTTTATAAAAATGAATAAACTAGGACTGGACATGTTATTATTGGTTTTAAAATAGTAAAGTGAAATAAAATCTCTATTAGCTAAAAATGATCCAAGAAACAGATGGCAAGAAAAAAAATATTTTGTGCAGCATCAATTAATTCATGTTAGTTCTGGCATTCTAGGGAAAGAAAAGCTCTTTTCTTAAAAAGTATATATTTTTGCAATGTTTAAAGGTAATCATTCTGATATTATGAGGTAATGAAATAGAGAGCATAAAAATCAGATGCTAGAATTAGAAAATTTTGAATTTCCATTCCCTATCCACTATTTATAAGGATGTATTACTTAACTTCTATAATCCCCAGTTTCCCAACTGTAAAATGGAGAAAGTAGTTAACAATCATATGTAATAAATTAGATAATGTATGTATACCCTTAGTAACCCTGAAATTTTGGTAACTATTAGAAAAAGACAGAAATATGTATTCATGCTTTTTCCAAAGAGTATTATAGTCTACCAAATAATCAGCTTTTGCTCTAATAAAATAAAGTTATTTTTTTAAAAAAGTACAGGAAGGAACAAAATGATTATGATTTCCTTAACTGAGTATCTTAGTTTTTAAAATATTTGCACACCTTGAGAGCATATATATTTAAGGATAGTGCCGTATATATATTTAGGCCATAAATGTCCTAAAGAGAATAACAACCATATTTAAGGCTTAAAATATCACAGGTAATTTTATTGCACTATAGAGATATTTCTGAATTTCATGTGATTTGCAATTAAGTATGACACCAAGTAATATGAATAATTATACACTCCTCTAGATCCATATAATAACCATTTTCATTAATGCATTTGTATGACTTTAACATATCTGAGGAAGTGCTTCCAAATGCAGAATGTTTTAATCACTGTTTTATAAAGTATTTGGGAAAAAGCTTCCTAAGAAATCAGAGGAAAACTATGTAGAAAGGGTGTGACCACACATCGTTTATTCATGCACTCCCTGTCACAGTGGTTTTCCATTGTTTCTATATATAGTGCTTTATATTTAAAAATTTTTTTGTAAGTCTCAGAATGGGCTTCTGAATCATGTTATCACATTTGTAGGTTTCTTTTCTCAAACTAGATTAAAAGTTCCTACAGGATAGAACTCCTTTTCATTAACTTTGAATGAACATCAATCAATATCTTGTACTCTTGACTTCTTGATTGGATTAAACTGGATTGCATGAAAGACTCCTGGAGTCTGATTTTAGGAGACTTAGATTCATATTCTAGCTCTCCTCTTCATAGTCTGTGGGCCACTTGTTGCAAATACTTTAAGCCTCTGACTCCTCAGCTGTCAAGCAAGGATCATAACATGCTCTGCCTTCCTGACCTCAAAGATATATTTAGAGCAATAATATGAATGAAAACAGGTTACTTACCATAAATGCATTGTTTCCTTTCTAATCACATACCCTCCAGCTCAGTCAGGAACTCTTTACCAGGTGATACCAAATTATAGGGCCCAGATTTTACAAAGCCAACCTTTGTAAAATCTAAACCGTCCTTGTCCCACTTCTTTTCTCATTGAAAACAAAACAAATGTATGTCCACAAATAATTAGCTGATGTTCTTCCTACAGAACCAATTATTTAATAAAATTAGGGAGGAGAAAGGTTGCCAAAAACAGAAGTATGGCTATGTTCATTGATGTTTTGAGCATAATTTATATCTAGACACTTTTGTTAATTGTTATTCATCTTTAATTTGCCTTGTGCATTATCAACTATGATCACTGCAATTTGGATTGGTTATATGTCTTGCCCTGAACTAGATTTGTGTTTCAATTAGGCAGTTTTTTATTAAACATAGAAAATGTCATAAGCCAACCAAGGACTTTTATCAGGGTTTTTATGCTGCTGATTTCTGGCAATTATTCCCTGAATTATGTTTGCTATAATACCTACTATGTATTTGACATGACTTTTCTTTTTTTATTCCCTACTGTTACCCAGTGTAAGTGTACAATTTGTTTCCTGATGGACCCCAGATATATACTGATAAGATAGTAGCTAACAAGGACGAGAAGCCACAAGATATAAAGGATTTTCATTTCATTAAAAGAGTAATGACTTTGTCTTATAATCATGAGGGCCACAGAAGGTTTTTAGATAGAAGAGTAGAATTTTCAAATGTCCATTCTTATCCTAGTAGTTATTACTCAAGGTCATGACAATTGAATACATTAAGAGATTCTGAAATTTCAGAATTGAGTTTACTTAGATTCAGTGGTTTAATAAAAACCAAATGAACAGGCAGCTTGTCTACACCAGTGTATTGACTGCTGTTAAGGTTTGTTTAATGTAGATGGGGCAAAATACAGAAAAGAGGGCTTATCACTATTAGTCTTTTCTCAAAAACACCTTCAGACTCATCCCACAGATATTCAAGGACCTCGGTTCATAGACCACTCTGTCCCCATCATTAGCATCATCTCCTTGTCCTACTAAATCATAAGTACTGAATGATATGTTTTTGAGATCTTGCCATGAAAGGAATTGTGTATTGTTCTCATTTCTGAGAAGTCTTAGGAACTTTTCAATCCTCTATAATTTGTTGAGCAATTTTTCTTATTCCCTTTTGTCAAAGCCTGAAACTTCCACAACTTATTCCTAGAAATGTCCTCATTATCTATTTTTTTCAAGGCTGCTGGTAACTTTCCACAGAACTCAAAGTTGCTCAATCTTAAGCAAGTTGAATAAGGGGGATAAAGATCTCCATTTAAAATTGTATTATCTGTTGGGCGCGTGGGTGGCTCAGTGGGTTGAGCCTCTGCCTTCGGCTCGGATCATGATCCCAGAGTCCTGGGATCGAGTCCCACATCGGGCTCTCTGCTCGGTGGGGAGCCTGCTCCCCGCCTCCCTCCCCCCCATCTCTCTGTCTACTTGTGATCTCTCTCTCTGTCAAATAAATAAATAAAATCTTTAAAAATAAATAAATAAATAAATAAATAAATAAATAAATAAAATTGTATTATCTATGGTATGAAGAGGGCTAAAGAACCTATTAACAGTCAGATTTGTTTTGGAAATGGCATAGTGGTTTTGCCATTTGGAAATGGCATAGTGGCATAGTGGTGGCTAGAGAAGAGAGGTGAGAAGACCATGGAGAATGCAATTTTAATCGTATAAGTAAGAGAAGACAAGTGACTGAAAATAGAATGTAGGGAAGAGTTCTAAAAATTAGTCACCAAAAAGAACTTGCTCCCTAAATGTGGATGATGAGTTAATAGAAGAGTTGAAGGTGGTTACAACTCGAGTAAGGATTATAAGATCTCAAATATTGATGGTGGGATTGTACACTGTTGTTTCTTCTCTCATATCATCCAACTGGACCTTTACTTCCTCTGCTCTAGTGAAATTGTTCTTATGTAGGTCACTGATGACTTTTATGCTGCTAAACCCTAATGGTCAATTCTGTTCTCATTTTATGTGACATCCCAGCAACATTTGATAAAGTTAATCACAGTGTACTTTTTCATATATTTTTGTCACTAGTTTTCTGGATGCTATACTCTTGATATTTTTTTCTTTCTCCAGCTTTTTAAAAAACTTACTTTAATTCCAGTATAATTAACATAAAGTGTTATATTAGTTTTAGGTGTACAGTATGTTGTTTCAATTCTGTATATTACTCAGTGCACATCATAAGTGTACTCTTAATCCCCTTCACCTATTTTACCCATTCCCCCACCCACTTCTCTCTGGTGACCATCAGTGTGTTCTCCTTTTTTAAGAGTTTCTTTAGTTAGTTAGTTTATTTCTTTGTATCTTTTTCCTTTATCTGTGTGTTTTGTTTCTTAAATTCCACCTATGAGTGATATCATCTAGTATTTGTCTTTCTTTGACTGACTTATTTCACTTAGCATTATATCCTTTCGATCCATCCATGTTTCTACAAATGACAGATTTTGTTCTTTTTATACCTAATATTCCATTGTATAGGTAGATCACATTATATAATGTATCTATATCTATATGCATCTCTATCTAATTCTGTCTGTAGTATTTGCCAATTCATCCCCAGCTCTTAGGATGGTACTTAGAACGTAACAGGCCCTCAATATTATTTGTTGAATGAATGAATGAATGAATTCAGCTCTCTATGGCCTAGTGTCCTGAAAACATCAAGATCAGACCATATGTATTAAAACCTCCTTGGGCATTAAAAATCCACAGGAGAGAGATTTAAAAGTACTAGCACATGAGTCAAAATGCAATTCCTGCTCTTGTTCCCTGAAAGGACCCTCTCTCCCAGTGTATGACAAGTACTACAAACACCTCTGTTCTCCTAAAGCTTCCCACCCCTTACCCCATCCCATCTGGCCCCAGCCCTCAGCCTTTTCAGAATTGGGATGTGACCTCTTGTGTCACTCAATAACTCATAGAGTCTGACATCTGTATAGATATATCTAGATAATCTATATCTATGTATCACATATTCTTTATTTATTCCTCTGTTGATGGACACTTGGACTACTTCCATAATTTGGCTGTTGTAAATAGTGTGGCAATAAATATAGGGGTACATATATCTTTCCAAATTAGTGTTTTCTTATTCTTTGGGTAAATATTTTTCTTTCCTTCCCAATCACTCTTTATTTTTCTTTTTTATTTCTCTATCAACTTCTCCTTGACTTTTTAGTATGTCCTAAGACCCAGACTTTGATTCTATTTTCTTATCTACCTACATTCACTTCCTTATAGTCTTACCCAGGACACTCCAACTTTTCCCCAGATTTATATTTCCAACTAAGACCTCTCTCAGACTCCAGATATGAATATAAAGCTGCATATCCGACAGCATTTGGCATTTACTTGAATGCCAAATATATATTTTAGACTTGGATGAACACATCCCAAAGTATGCTCCTGATCTTTCTTCAACAAACTGTTTTCTTGCTAGACTTGTCACTTCAGGTGATGACAACTCAAACTCTGGTTGCAGATACCAAAAGTCACGGGGTTATCTTTGACTTCTTTTTATCTTTATATACCACATGTATTCTTTCAGAAAATCCTCGTGTCTAACTTTCAAATATTGTAAAATCGAATCACTTAAAAAATTCAGTGCTACAACCTTGATTCAAACTATGATTAACTCTCATTTGGATTATTGCAATGGCCTTCTTACTGATCTCCTTGTTTCTATACTTGCCCCTCTGTAGTGTATTCTCAACACAACATCAGGAACGGCCCCATTACAACATTACTCAGATCATATCTTTCATCTGCCCAAAATATCATTTCATTCACAATAAAACCCAAAAGTCCTTATGATGGCCTTCAATTTCCTGACTGATCTGTGCCACCACATATTCCATTGTTTTTCTGATTTCATCTCTTAGTCATTCTTTCAGCCACGAGGGCATTCTTTTTTTTTTTTAAGATTTTTTTTTTTTTTTTTTTTTTTTTGTTCTCTGGTTTTTTATTACACATATTGCTATGTTTCTTTCTATTGAAATCATCCCCCATTGCTTCAAAGGAAGATTATGACATCATGTGTAATTGGAAATGTTCTGGCTTTGACTGAGTCCAAGGATCACATCCAGAGTTTGGTGGTCCCATCCAGCCATCTTTGTTCTGATCTGCCCACGGCTGTCTTGGTTTTAAAACTGCACGTCCTGAGGCATGGAAGTCCTGTCCTTGGCAAACTGGGTCATTTCCTCAATCAAGTTTGAAGTGGCATGTGCTCATGTTTCCAGGGACTATCTTGAACCGGTCGCAGGCTCGGTCAGCTTGGAGCGCGGCCGGAGGCAGGGTGACGGGAGTAAATCGGCGCTGTTCTCTGAGGGCGCACTGAGGAGTGGGGCCCCGGGCTCTCGGCTCCTCCGGGCCGGAGACCGGGAGGCCGCCATCTTCATTCCCGCCCTCCGGATTAAGATTTTATTATTTATTCGAAAGAGAGAATGAGACCAAGAGAAAGATCTCAAATGGGCAAAGGGAGGGGGTATAGGGAGGAGCAGAGTGAGGGGGAGAAGCAGACTCCCACTGAGCAGGGAGCCTGATGTGGAGCTCCATCCCAGAATCCTGGGATCACAACCTGAGTGGAAGGCAGACGCTTACCGTCTGACCCACCCAGGCGTCCCTTCAATGACGTTCTTACACAACACCTTTTGCACTGTTTCCTCTACTTGACATGTTCTTCCACTAAATGTATGTGTGGTTAACTCCCTCACTTCCTTTAATTCTTATTCAAACTAATTTTCAAAAGAATTTATTTGTAACCTGCCTCTGTACAACAATTTCCCAATTCTCCTAAACGTATTGTACTTTTTTTCCCATAATGCTTATCACCTTTGAACATATTTTTTAGTTCACTTACTTTATGTACTGCCTGTATTCTCCTCCTATACATAAATCCCATGAAGGCTGTTCTGTGCTTTCATTCATTGTTATATTCCATGAATACAAAATGATGGTTGGTGCAATATTTTTTAAATAAACACTTGCTTAGTGAGTAAATGATCCCACAAATTAATTTGACATTTTACTGTCACATTGAACACTCACATGCTTTCAAATAATTCCACTTCAAGGTACATGTACCCAGAAGAAACTTCAGCACACTTGCCCTATGCATTATATACAATCCAAAATATATACGGAACTCCTTTGACTTGATAGGAAAAACAAACACAAAACCCAATATTAAAAATTGGCAAAGGACTTGAATAGACATTTCTCCAAAAAAACATCTGAATGGCCAATAGGCGTATGAAAAATTCTCAACATCACTAATCATCAGGGACATGAAAATTAAAACTGCAGTGAGATATCACCTCACATATGTTAGAATAACTACTATGAAAAAAAAATACAAAAGATAACATGCATCAGTGAAACTGTGAAGAAATTGAAACCTTTGTGTCCTGTTGGTGGGACTGTGAAATGGTGCGGCCAACTGTGGAAATAGTATAGTGTCCTCAAAAAATTACAATGGAACTACCACATAATTCAGCAGTACCGCCTCTGTGTATGTATCCAAAGAATTGGAATCAAGATCTCAAAGACATATATGCTTTCCCATGTTTATTGCAGCAGTGTTTAACTAAGATATGGAAACAAACCAAATGTTCATCTATAGATGAATAGGTAAAGCAAATGTGCTAGTCACCTAAAACTAATACAGTGTTATATGTCAATTATAGCTCATTAAAAAATAAATGAGTGACTACATGGATTAATAAACAAAAGAATATATAAAAAACAGAAAAATATGTTATATACACACAGTGGAATATTATTCAGTATCAAAAATGAAGGGAGTCTTTTTAAGTTTTTATTTAAATTCTTATTAGTTAACATACAGTGTAACCTTAGTTTCAGGTGTAGAATTTAGGGATTCATCACTTATATACAACACCCAGTGCTCATCACAAGTGCACTCCCTAATACCCATCACCATTTAACCCATTTCCTCACCCACTTCCCCCCCAACTAATTCTTAGATTGTTCTCTATAGTTAACAGTCTGTTTCCTGGTTTACCTTCTTTTTTGCTTGTTTGTTTTTTGCACCCCCCCATTCATTTGTTTTGTTTCTTAAATTCCACATGTGATTGAAATCATATGGTATTGGTCTTTTTATGACGGACTTATTTCATTTAACATAACACCTTCTAGCTCCATCCATGTCATTGCAAATGGTAAGATTTCATTTCCTTTGATAACAGAGTAATATTCCATTGGATATATATACTACTTCCTCTTTATCCATTCATCAGTCAATGGACATTTGGGATCTTTCCATAATTTGGCTATTGTTGATGATGCTGCTATAAACATTGGGGTGCATGTACATCATACGAACCAATATTTTGTATCCTTCAGGTAAATACCTAGTAGTGCATTTGCTGGGTTGTAGAGTAGTTCTATTTTCAACTTTTAAAGGAAACCCTGTACTGTTTTCCACAGTTGCTGCACCAGTTTCTACTAACATTCCCACTGACAGTGTAAGAGAGTTTCCCTTTCTCTACATCCTCATCAACATCTGTTGCTTCATGAGTTGTTAGTTTTAGCCATTCTCGCAGGTGTGAGGTGATATGTCATTGCAGTGTTGATTTGCATTTCCCTGGTGATGAGTGCTGTAGAACATCTTTTCATGTGTCTGTTGGACATCTGGATATCTCCTTTGAGAAAAAACGTCTATTCATGTCTTCTGCTCATTTCATAACTGGATTGTTTGTTTTTCGGGTGTTGCGTTTGATGAGTTCTTTATATATTTTGGATACTAACCCTTTATCATATATGTCATTTGCAAATATCTTCTCCCATTCCACAGGTTGCCTTTTAGTTTTGTGGATTGTTTCCTCTGCTATGCAGAAGCTTTTTATTTTGATGTTGTCCCAGTAGTTGATTTTTGCTTTTGTTTCCCTTTCTTCAGGAGACATATCTAGTAAGAATTTGCTATAGCCAATGTCAAATGCTTGCTGTGTTCTCCTCTAGGATTTTGATGGTTTCCGGTTTCACATTTACATCTTCCAGCCAAAAAATAAAGGGAATCTTACTGTTTGTGACAACATGGATGATCCTAGAGAATATTATGTTAAGTGAAATAAGCCAGTCAGAGAAGGGCAAATACTGCATGATTCCAGTTATATGAGGGATCTAAAATAGTCAAGGAATAGAAATAGCACAGGAAATAGTCAAGTATAGGAAAATATGCAATGATTTTAGTAACAACATTGAGTAAAAAATGCAGATCTAAAAAAAATTCATATTGCAATGATATAATACTCAGGTTGCAGAATGGATCAAAGGAAGAATCCATAATAAATATTCATTGGATTAATGTTGTAGTTTTTAGTGGGCAGTCTATTTATGGACCATCTTGTTCTTATGAAGAAAACAAGACAGAAAGGAGGCCATGTATGAACCAATGTGAATAATGTTTCATGAACTATAAGCTATTATAATAAGCTGTTTATCTAATTCTCTTAAGTTCCAAAACGGGGGCAAAAAAGAATATTTTGAATTTGGGAAGAAATTGTCTATATTCTCATTGCTTGTGCTTCAACTGTCCTTTCACCTTCTCAGTCGAAGGCCTCAGGATTTTCAGGGAAATTACCTTCTACTTCCCCATCTTGGGTGTCTCGGGTCTTACAGAAGAATTTTCAGTAAGCTACTTGAGTCAGGTTATGTCTGTGGTGTAGAATCAACAAATCTCCAGGTGTGATCCAAAATATAAAAAGACCAAAACACCGTTCTATTTATGCAATTTCAAAAGTGGAAATTTGTTCTCAGCATGTAGATATCATAGCAAGAGAACTGGATTCAGCAATTAACTGTATTTTTTGACTTATTTTATTAATTCAATTAGTTAACATAGAGTGTATCATTAGTTTCAGATGTAGAGTTCAGTTATTCATCCATTGCATATAACACCCAGTGCTCATTACCTTATGTACCATCCTTAACTGTCCTTAAACATTTAAGTTTGTAAATCAAACGCAAAAGTGGTTTAATTTTAATAACAGATTCTCTAGTTTTTGAAAAAAACTTAGAAAAAATAGAATGAGGAATGACTAATCAATTACATCAGTAAATTAAAATGAAAATAGCAAGCAACATCATGAAGTATATTTAAAAATCAAAATCGGTTTCTTTGAAATTTTATCAAATTTCAGTTGGGATATTTTGGCCACTAAGAACTTTCATTTGGCTTTCCAAATGAAATGTTTGTTTTCTTGCTTTTAAAATATTGATGTGCATTTTAAAATTCAGCAGTATCTTTGTTTCTGAATTTTATTTTACTTTAGAAACATAATAAAGTAAATATAATGGTGATGATAAAGATAATATGCTATTTGGCTATGACACCTTCTGGAAATTAGATTTTTAAAAAATAATACTATCATGAATGTGTGCACTAGAAAACCAATGAAAAATGGAAGCCAGATCAAATAATTGGCATGGTCTAGGCATAGGTCTAGTCTAACATTTTAGTCTTCACTATTAATCATATTTTTTTCCTACTAGAAGACACTTAAGAAATATTCATAGTATGAGAATAGTAGGAGTTTGCATTTCCAAACATGCTTAGCAATACATGAATAATATTTTGCTGCAAATTGTATGATAACAGCTCTAATTGTTTTGTAATCAAAGGGTAGATGATAAATGGGAATAGCCAAGTTTTTTGACTAGGAAATATTTCTTCTTTCCATATGGGATAGAAAATTTACCAATTTCCCTGGCTCTTTACTATGTAAAAGGACTAGATAAAATGAACATGAAATAGGGGCGCCTGGGTGGCTCAGTGGGTTAAGCCACTGCCTTCGGCTCAGGTCATGATCTCAGAGTCCTGGGATCGAGTTCCACGTCGGGCTCTCTGCTCAGCGGGGAGCCTGCTTCCCTCTCTCTCTCTCTCTCTGCCTGCCTCTCCATCTACTTGTGATCTCTATCTGTCAAATAAATAAAATCTTTAAAAAAAAAATGAACATGAAATAATTGTCTCTTGTGACAACAATATAAATATCATTGTGCTCTCTTTGGCAGCATATATACTAAATATCATCATTAAGATTTAGAATTTCTAATGAGGATATGGTTTATGATTTTATTAAGCATGTTAATTTTATGCAAGAATTTACATTTTGATTTTAGACCACTAGTTAATTTAAAATGGATCCTTATTTCAGTTTTATTTAGAACAATCTTATATTTCACACAGTAGTTGATTCCAATAGCTTATCAAAAATGAAATAGGTTTAGGGCACATGGGTGGCTCAGTCAGGAGTCTGCATTTGGCTCAGGTTGTGATCCCAGGGTCTTGGGATTGAGTCCCACATGGGGCTTCCAGCTCAGCTGGGAGTCTGCTTGTTCCTCTCCCTCTGCCCCTCCCCTGCTTGTGTGCATTCTCTCTCAAATAAATAAAATAAAATAAAATAAAATAAAATAAAATAAAATAACAGGTTTGTTTGTTGTACTTTCCTAGATATGTGAATCAAAATTGGCCTTGATCGTTATTATAATATGATTAATTCAGATGACACAGGTAAGCAAGTCAGTATTACAATCACTTATCACCTTTAAAAAGTATTTGCTCATATGGTGAGTGCTGTGAAGTGTGTAAACCTGGCGATTCACAGACCTGTACCCCTGGGGCTAATAATACATTATATGTTTATAAAAAAATTAAAAATTTTTTTAAAAAGTATTTTCTCATGATTAAATTAAATATATAGCAATCACATTCTTATAATATGCTAACAGTTCTTATTCTAACCTTCTACATATTTGCAGGGCATAATCCATTTGATATTGATAAACAGCCTGCTGATTCTTTCTTGTATTAAACATAATTCCATTTTGATCAATAAGAAAACTGTAAGTCCACTTGGAAAAAAAAGAAAACTAAATCATACTGAGTTAACGAATTTGCATGCTCTGGGATGTTACCAGCTGCTGATCTTAATAATAAATGAAGTCATCACTTTCAGCAATCTGGATAATAAACTGAAATAATTATGTTTTCAGTTTTGATATAACTGAAAAACAGTTAAAGGGAGGGAACAAACATTCTCCCAACTGAATAAAGCTGTAGTTCACTGGCAACCAGGTCAAGTGCCTTTTTAATAATGGCCTAATTTATTGATATGCATATCCACTGAAGTGAAGAAGACCTCAGAGGGCCTTAATGCAGAGATCCAGGAATAAAACTCAAAAAGCTCTATATTCACAGTCCCCAGATATTATTTAAAGACATTGTTTTGTGATTACTGAGTAGTTTCTCAGTAATTTTCTGACTTTATTTTATATTAATAGCTGAATTGTTGAATACTTAAACTCTAACCTGCTTTTCTGTCACATTAAATACTACATTTAATCCCCAAAATATACCCAAGAGAAGGATGATGCTATCATTATCCCTATGTGAAATGTAAGGAAACTGAAATATATTGACTTGCCCAAGGTCTCACAGTTAGTAAGTGACAGATCTTAGATTTCACTAGTCTTTCTGATTCCAGAGCCCAAGACTTTTTTTACCTATATGATATTAACTTCGAATGGGCTCATTACTAAACCCACTATTTACACTGTGGAATTAATACATAGATTGCATATTTGATTTAAGAAATGTTTTCAAGAAAAACAAAGACATTCTTTTTTTTTTTTTGTATTTTTATTTTTATTTATTTTTTTTTAATTTTATTTTTTATAAACATATAATATCTTTTTATCCCCAGGGGTACAGGTCTGTGAATCACCAGGTTTACACACTTCACAGCACTCACCATAGCACATACCCTCCCCAATGTCCATAATCCCACCCCCCCAACCCCCCTCCCCCCATTAACCCTCAGTTTGTTTTGTGAGATTAAGAGTCACTTATGGTTTGTCTCCCTCCCAATCCCATCTTGTTTCATTTATTCTTCTCCTACCCCCTTAACCCCCCATGTTGCATCTCCTCTCCCTCATATCAGGGAGATCATATGATAGTTGTCTTTCTCCGATTGACTTATTTCGCTAAGCATGATACCCTCTAGTTCCATCCACGTCGTCGCAAATGGCAAGATTTCATTTCTTTTGATGGCTGCATAGTATTCCATTGTGTATATATACCACATCTTCTTTATCCATTCGTCTGTTGATGGACATCTAGGTTCTTTCCATAGTTTGGCTATTGTAGACATTGCTGCTATAAACATTCGGGTGCACGTGCCCCTTCGGATCACTACGTTTGTATCTTTAGGGTAAGGGCTAGTGTCCAAAATCTATAAAGAACTTAGCAAACTCAACACCCAAAGAACAAATAATCCAATCAAGAAATGGGCAGAGGACATGAACAGACATTTCTGCAAAGAAGACATCCAGATGGCCAACAGACACATGAAAAAGTGCTCCACATCACTCGGCATCAGGGAAATACAAATCAAAACCACAATGAGATACCACCTCACACCAGTCAGAATGGCTAAAATTAACAAGTCAGGAAATGACAGATGCTGGCAAGGATGCGGAGAAAGGGGAACCCTCCTACACTCTTGGTGGGAATGCAAGCTGGTGCAACCACTCTGGAAAACAGCATGGAGGTTCCTCAAAAAGTTGAAAATAGAACTACCCTATGACCCAGCAATTGCACTGCTGGGTATTTACCCTAAAGACATTCTTTTTTTAAAGATTTATTTTTTTGAGGGAGAGAGACCACAAGCAGGGGGAGGGACAGAGGAAGAGGGAGAAGTAGGGAGCCTGATGCAAGACCTCGATCCCAGACCCTAAGACCATGACTTGAGCCAAAGGCAGACACTTAATCAACTGAGCCACCCAGGTGCCCCTAAACGTGATTCTTTACGCTGCATAGAGCATGGCCCCCACAACCTAATGCTGTGAATATTTAAGATCCCAATATTCCAGAAGACTTCACTAAAATTATCTTGTAGATAAGTTAAAATAGTTTCTTCTCTTGCTTTGAGTCACAGATCTCTGGTTACCTGATGGAAGTAATGACCTCACTTCCCCTCTCACAATTTTAGAGATTGAGATTGTTCTCTAAGCACCTGAAATCTATTAACTGACTCCCCTAATTGACAGGAGAAAAACAAAACAAAACAAAAAACTGAGCTCATTAAGTAAGCCAAACTTATGGCAGAAAAAAAGGATCTGTGATTTCTTTTACAGAGTCTTGTCAGTAACTCTTTCTAGTTCTAATTCAAAATACATTCCAAATCAGTCTGACTCTTCCTGCTTCCAAAGCCGGGTCTCAGACTGTAGCCACTGTTTGGCTACTTAGGAGACAACTCATTTGGTTACAGTGTTTCCATTCTGCCTTCCTATAATCTCTTTGTACTTCAGCCAGAGTGATGTGTCTAAATGTAACCCAGATCATATTTCCCATTCATTAAGACTCTAGAGGCATTTTATTGAACTTAGAATAAATCCACAAGTACCAGGGTCTATCTACGTGACTGGTGCTCTGGCTACTGCTATCTTCCCCAGCCTTACTGACACCCTGCTCTCCTGTTGTGCTCAAGCGCTAGCCCACTGGATTGATTCTTCTCCACCTGCCAACTTTGTTCACGTCTCAGGCCACTGAATCTGCTCTTTTCTCTGGCATCAAGTACTTCCCCAATCTCCTCATGGTTGATTCCTTCTTATAATTAAAATTTTAATTATTTTACTCCTGAGAAAGAAACTCCTGAGTAACTCAATCAAAAGCACCCTGCTCTCCTCCAGTCGCTATTTCAATAATATATTTTATAGCAATTATTAATATCTGGTAAGTTGTGCTTATTAGTGATTATTTACATTGTTAGCCTTTTCCTCTCTTTTTGCATACATGCCCCTAAGTAGAATTTGACTGTTTTCTTCTTGCCATTCATACCTGCCTGGCACATCGTAGGTAGTCAATAAATGCCAGTTAAATCCATTTCTCTAACTAATTGAGACTATGTATCATGTAGTATTTAGACTAAATCTAAACTCTTAGCTTTCAAGTGTGTCCTGAATAAGTGTGCTAAATGAATGGATGGTACCTTGTAGTAATTGTTTTATGTTGACATTTCTGAGATGAACATCTAACCTTTACAAATTGATTTAGGTTTACAAACAGTACTCTGATTTATTTTACAATCACCCCTTTTAAAGAAATGACTTAAGGAATTTTACTTAAAACTTGACATTTCTGTATATCTAAAGAGATCATAAGATCCTCTGTATTTTTCCTATCTAGCTCCTCTTACCGAGTTTTTTTTTTTTTTTCTGCTTATAGGAAATATGAGACAAACATTGCTGAGCATTTAGTATTGCTACTTAGGTACCCTACAATTATTCTCAAGTATTTGGAACTAGTAAAATAAAAATTTAGAATTTTTGCTGGTTTTTAAGTGCTGGAAAAACAACGATTAACATATATAGCATACTTCTATTAAATCCATTATAAAATATGGGTAGGACAAACATGTGTTTTGTTTTCCCTGGAATAGTGCTAGTTTGTTGTCTTATCTTAAACATTCATACTTTCACTCTCAAAGTATTCCAAAATAGACAGCAAGCTACGTGCTAACTATAAGGATGGGCTATATTAACTTTGGTAGCATTATTTATCAAATAGTAAGAAAGGACAATGATAGTATCTACTTTCATAGGTGCTGGAAGGATTAAATGATTTAGTGTATGCAACGTACTTAGTAAGTGCTTGGCATCTGATGTGTGTGAAAGAAATGTTAGCTATCATCCAGTTCTGATGGAAGGATAGATGAGTAAATGTTGCCCAGTTAGGTAGAATAACAGCATTTAGTAGACCCAGAAGTGCTGCCCCATCATAGGTATCTTTTACTATTTAGCTGTATTTAATTTTCACCTGCCATTTCCAAGTTCCCTGGTTTTGATTTGTAAATGGCAGCCAAACTACCCAGACCACCTGTAGTCCTTTAAACTGATTACTTCCCTTGTAGGCAGATTTTTCTGACATTCTACTTCACTAGGAACAGCTTATGCTGGACAAAGTGCTTTAAAATAAAAATAGCATTGATACATGACTTGTTTAGGAATATAAGACTACAATTTTCTTTTCATGTGGGGAGAGAATTGGATTTTGAAGGGTGTGAGAACCAGAGGACAGAGATCATTGCTTGATTACAGGTGTGCATTGGGCTTCTACTTTTAGAGTGGAAATTTGTTAGGTAAATCACAGATGTAATAGACACAACTTAAATGCGTTATAAATGTATAAAATGTAAAATGTATTAAATGTATTGTATCCCCAACCAACACCAAATGGCTGTACTATTTATAAGTTTGGAAACATTGTATTTTATGACGAAAAAGGTTTTGGGGATTCTGTCTTTGTGATCTTCAAGATATCAAGCAATATGTAAGAAATACAACTCTTGTTTTACTTTAAGGGAAACACAATTTTATGTCTTTTAGCTTATACATGGAGATTTCAATTATTAAATTTGAGGCAGTTTACTTAAGTTTCATTGGAAATATTCTTGGAAGTAGAAACATAATTGGTTCAGAGATCCTCACTCTTGATATGTCTGTGTGAAATTTCATTATTTATTTCAGAATGCTAAAGGTATTATAACCTTTTCTTCATTATAAATAAATTGCAAAGGGATTTTGGAAAACATTGCTGATTTATATTTGTCTTTTTGTATTCATTAATCATCTAGTTCTAGATGTGTTTTCTGTTCATGGGTTTGTTGTTTTTTGTTTGTGTTTTTTTTTTTTTGAGGGGTGAAATCTACAGAACTGTCTTGATCATTGATAGAGAAAACAGTAAATTCCTTTACTCCCAAATTTTGTCTCAGGACAAAAATTTTCAATGCTTATTTTTAGTCTGTATTTCCTCAGACTACTTTCCTTCATTAGTGTATTAAATATTTCCATTTAATTTTTTTAATTTATAAAAAGTGTCAAAGTGGCAAATATGCTATATTTAGATTGTGCATTAGTGTGCAAAAATAGATCCTTAAGCTGAATTCACAATCAGTTTCTCTGACTTGGATTTATAATACTTTCTATAGAATAAAGTAAAAAGTGGAGATCATTTGCCATTTAATTAGTTGTGAAATACTCTGAACCAGTGGGAAAATACCTGATTTGTGAAGGACAGAAATCCTGTATGATTGTAAAGAGTTGGAAGATGACTATTTGTCATAAAATGGTGCTATATCAAAAAGTGGTGTCAGATATTCTGAAAGTGACTGATAAAATAGTAGCCAAAGCAAAGAGACTCCTAAGAAGTAACATGTGTGATATAGGTTGTCAAACAGTAAGTTCTACATGAGATTGGATTTATACATCCAACAAAATCAATAACTTGTTGTTTAACTGAATGGATTACTGAAGAGTTAGACTCAATTGAAAAGACAACAAGAAAAATCTAGTATTTATCACCCTATAAAAATCAGTGGGTTATTTAAGATATAAACGCTCTTCAACATTAAAGACTGAAAAATAATTGTTGAACCTCTATCCAGTTATTTTTAGTGCATAATCTGAAGCCAATATATCAAATTACTGCAGGCTAGTTTTAGAGATGATTATCAATTTGGATCATTCATGTGTTCATTGATCAAATAATTACAATAATAAATATAAAAGATGCAGGCATTTTCTGTACAAAACCCTGGAGATCCAGTATGAGAGAATAACATTTTCTTCAGATAATATGGACTACTTCATTGATCAAATGGCATACTAAAAATATGGCCTTAAGATAAATTATTGTTTAAATTCTCTCAAGTTATAGTTGATTGACATTTTTTCAGCTTTCTTATAGGAAGAACTGATTGACAAGGCAACTAAGCAAATGTCAAGAGATATTTCATGGTAAAAGCATTACTGATAACATTTACTGAGCATTTACTGTGTGTGAGACGATACGTTAAGTTGTTCCTCATTACAACCCTAAGGCAGTTTTATTAGTTAGGGGAGGGTAAACTACTTTAACAAATGGCTCAAACCCAAAAGCTCAGTTGAACAGTCAAAGGATATTACTGCCGGTAGGTGGACAGCTGCTTTCCATGCACTGATTCATCTGCACTCAGCTAGTGGAAGGAGAAAGAAAGTATGGAGGAAAAATATCCTCCTTAATAATCTTGGCTCAGAAGAGACGAATATTAGTTTTGTTCAGATTCCATTAGTAAGAACTAGTCACATAGCCATACCTGGTTGCAATGGGAACTGAGAAATGGAGTCTGGTCAAACATTTCCCAGCAAAACCTGATAAACATAGAAGGGGGAAGAGAGCTAAACAGCCAACCTACCTGCCTAGTATGTGTTAATGTGATGGACATTTTACTGATAGGGAAAGTGGGTTATTGAATTTTTAGAAAACTTGCTTAAGATTACCCAACTAGTAAATGGTACAGTTAGGACTTTCATTGACAATGCATTGCTCTTTCATTTCATTTTTCTTAATTGCCAACTACTTTTTAAATTAGTTTATGTTAAGCCGCAAGCTACTTCTTAAATTCCCTTAAATTTTTATTTGTCTTTGTATTTTTGTGTTTACCTAACTAGATTTTATACTTCACAGCAGAAACTCTGCCTTTTTCCATTTTTGTTACACCAATATTTTTTGTGGCTCTAAGATCACTTCAACTCATAATTAATGTTCAGCCAATCTTATCTAAATGTCTGATTACAGGTTAATGTTGGATCTAATTTAGAAACATAAGGCATGATACAGGAATTGATGTAAGAAAGGAGTAGAAATAAAGGCTGAGTTCACTGTCTTGGCAAATTTTCAGAAAAAAATTAAAATGCAGCAAGTTAAACTATGAGCACAATCGCTGATGTAACCAAGGAAATGATGCACCTGATATAAAATATAACTGAGTTTTTTTTCTTTTGTTATCATTTGGGAAGGTCTTTCTTTATAAGCTGTTAATATTGTGTGATATATGGGGAATGGTTGCTGCCCAGTGTTTAAGCTTATTTTTAAATGCTTCAGAGTCTGAAGTAAATGAGTAATAGCTATACTTTTATGTCATTTACTTTCAAAAGCAAAAGAAATATTTTTCCAACTGAAAGGAACCAAATTTATTATGCAGTAAATGCAAATTTATTATGCAGTATTATGCAATAAAAACACACTGTAGTTAAAAGTGCTCTGATAGGGGCGCCTGGGTGGCTCAATGGGTTAAATCTCTGCCTTTGGTTCAGGTCATGATCTCAGGATCCTGGAATCGAGCCCTGCATCAGGCTCTCTGCTTGGTGGGGAGCCTGCTTCCTCCTCTCTCTCTGCTTGCAGCTCTGCCTACTTGTGATCTCTCTCTCTCTCTCTCTCTCTGTCAAATAAATAAATAAATAAAATCTTTTTTTTTTTTTTTAAGAGTGCTCTGATGACCAGATGTAGTGATTAACTTAGTGGATATTGCATAAAAATATTTTATATAACTTTTCCCTTCCAATTTCTGTAGGATATTTTGAATATAGATCCAAATGGGGGAATGTGTTAAATATGTTCTTTTGGAAGGGAGAGATCAGATGACAGATAAGATCATATCACACTTGTAGAATTTGTGGAAATATTTAAGAAAAAATAGATGAACCACTCTAAAATTTTTCAGGTTGACTGCATGGTGAAAAGATAAAGAGATAAAACTTGAAATTAAATAAATGTCGCATTCTACATAGGATATCTGGAAAAGTCTTTATAAAAGACAAATCTAAGTCTAAGTTTATTTTAACACGTTAAAATGTTCACTATTTTGGTGAGTTTAGAATTTTCTTTAGAGATTACTTCCAAATATTGAATGTATTATTTCCTCAAATTTAAGCACTTATATATATCCTTTGAAATTTTTACCATTTTGCAAACTGCATTAACTTACTTGCTAAATATTATATTTAAATCATCTTTCCTTTTTTTCACTTAAATAGATTTATTTAAAATTAAACTTTATATCATGCCTTTAAATAAAAAAACCGATTTCCACAAATCAAATGTAAAAGTTAATAAAACTAAAACAACTTTGTTAAATTTATTTATACAAGTAAATAAATTTTATTAATTGTTAAATTTATTTCATAATTATTAAAATTTTGCCAAATAAATATCACCTTAAAAACATATTAATAAGTCTAGAAAGGTGTTAAAGACAAATAGGCAACAAAGTGAGATTTTCTTTCTTAATTAGAGATTGAAGACAATACTTGTCTCACTATTTAATTTTTAACATTATGTTCACATATACAAAATCATCTTTTACCGCCAGCAGCATGATCCCACATATTGAAATGTACCAAGAAAATGTACTGAAGAATTCATTGGTATGGAGAGCATTGGTATTCCTTAGAGGATTTGACTATTTCTTAAGTTTTCGTATTACTGCTATAGAGAAAGTTGGTTTATCGACAGTAAAATAGGTCGTGAATTTTTGCTACAGCGTTCTCTCCACTTGAAGTATCTTCAACTGCCATTTCTACCTGTATAACACTTATTCATTATTTAAAAAGATTCGTTTTCAAATTTGTTTGAGAGACAGACAGAGAGAGAGAACGCACACAGAGGGGAGGAGGGGCAGAAGAAAAGGAAGACAGAGTCTCAGGCAGACTCCACACTGAGTGCGGAGCCCAACGCCAGGCTCCAGGCAGTGCTCAGTGCCATGACCCCAAGATCACAACCTGAGTGGAAACCGAGTCTGAACCTTAATGGACTGTGCCACGCAGGTACCCCAAACACTTCTCCATCTATTAATCCCTGCATTGCCACCTCCTTTAAGAATCCTTTCAGGATCACAGTCAGCAAAACCCCTCTTCTTGGTTTGTGACTGTTGTCTTGGACTGTCATCTTATTTAGTGTATGCCCCAGGGTTTTCTCATTTTAATTATTATTACTCATAGTGCATTAAAATAAGCTGACATGCAGCTGGTTGATTCCACTCTGCCCTGTTTCTGCCATCGTGTTTCCTAGTAGCATCTGAGAGACACGTGTACTGCACGGTTTTCACTCCAAAGTGCGGGTGAAACTGGAAGACAGCCAGCAACAATTTGTGTCTTTTCCCCTACTCTTTCCAAGCACAAAATAACAAAAGACCTTCTAGGCCCCTGCGGGATGCTGACAGGACAGTCTGTTGTGTCATGGCCCATTTCACAACTTGTATGATACAGGAGGCGGCGTGGAAGCAGCAGCATCAGAAGGAAATTATAGGTTAGGTGCAGGAAATATAAGCAAGAAACAGAGGCTGGGCCCCTTGTTTTAGAAAGAATAGAGATTCTGAATGTTCTTGCTGCAATGGTTTTGCCATTTATTGCTGGACATACGTATATAACTATTAACAGATGCATTTATTTTGTTTGTTAATATATTTAAATTCTGACAAGTCAAAAAATACAATTGCTTGTTTAATAAGATATTAGTTGCCAAAGACCCATTTCACAAGAAAACTGATGAACATGTAACTTGCTCAAAATGTTTGCTTACATTTAACATCTGCCATGGGGCTTATGGAGATATCAATGGCCCATGAAAATAAAAAGTCACAAATCTGCTGAAAAGGCATCAGCATTTACTTCAAATGTAAGTATTCATTTTAAGAAGATATTCCAGAAGATGGATAATTAACTCTTGTAGCTGTAGAAAATGTATTTATGGAGCTCTCTCTAAACCCTGACTTTTTATTTAGAGCAAATAACTATTCTTCTAAAATGATTTCAATAATTTTTTTCTAAGTTTTACTCACTGTACAAAAAGCAAAACAGTAACTTTTAATGTGTTGGTTCATTAGCAGAAGAAGAACTTTAGAAACAGGTAAAGGATAATGTTTTACATCAACAATGACTTTTTGGTCAGTAATACCAGAGAGCAAATCAGTGGACTTAATTCACTGTTCTCATTCATTTCATGAAATCAAGGTAAAGATTCTTGGAACTTCATTCTACACAAGGTGAAATATCTGACATTATTATGAACGATCCGGTAAATTCAGTCTAGAAATTCAATGTTGAATGTAAAATTAGTGGTCTTATGATGAAAATTTAAATGCAAATTTCAGTGGAGCACAATGTTATGGGAAACCCGTTTTCTTATCAAATTCAGAACTCTTGGAATTGTAATGTGATCTGATTTTGATTATGGTGCTCACACAAATTTATAATTGTGTAGAAACAAGCTGTGATATTCCACCAATCAAAATAGGATTGTCAATAATTGCAAGAGTTTTTTTAGTATACACTCTTAACTAATTGAACTAAAATATTTTACAATGAAGCTGATATTAAATACCAAAAAATTACTTAAGTGTAGCAATATGTGATTTCTTTTTTTTTCCTTTTCAATTTTTTATTTAAATTCTAGTTAGTTAACATGCAGAGCAGTATTGGTTTTAGAAGTAAAATTTAGTGACTCATCACTTACATATAACACCCTGTACTCATCACAAGTGCCCTCTTTAAAATCCAAACAATATTTGCAGTATTGTAACTTACTAAAAACTTTAAAACTGAAGATTATTAGTGCTTCACTTATTTGTTATAGGTTTCCAAATGATTTTGGCCAAATGCAGACAAATTTAGAATGCTAATCCATAAAATAAGTTTAATAATCCATAAAATAAGTTTACCTATCGCTCATCTAGCCCATCCCCTGGCCACCTCCCTCCATCAATGTTTAATGTATTCTCTATCAGTAAGAGTCTCTTACAGTTTGTTTCCCTTTCTTTTTCCTCCTTCCCATATGTTAATCCATTTTGTTTCTTAAATTTAACACATGAATAAGACCATATGCTGTTTGTCTTTCTCTGACTTATTTTGCTTAGTGTAATACACTCTAGCTACATCCATGTTATTGCAAATGGCAAGGTTTCATTCCTTTTGATGGATGAGTAGTATTCCATTGGGTATATATACCACTTCTTCTCATCCATTCATCAGTCAATAGACATTAGGGCTCTTTCCACAGTTTAGCTATTGTTGATAATGCTGCTATAAACACCAGGGTGCAAGTACCCCTTCAAATCTGTATTTTGTAACTTATGGCTAAATACCTAGTAGTGCAATTGCTCAGTCATAGGGTAATTCTATTTTAAACTTTTTGAGGAACCTCCATATTGTTTGCTAGAGTGGCTACACCAGTTTTCATTCCCACCAGGAGAGCAGGAGGGTTCCCTTTCTCCACATCCTTGCCAACACCTTTTGCTTCTTTTGTTCTTAATTTGTAGCTATTCTGACAGGTGTGACATTCTGACAGGTAACTCACTGTGGTTTTGATTTGTATTTCTCTGATGTGAGTGATGTCGACCATCTTTTCATGTGTTTGTTAGCCATCTGGATATCTTCTTTGGAAAAGTGTCTGTCATGTCTTCTACCCATTTCTTAACTGAATTATTTGGTTTTTGGGTGTCGAGTTTGATAAGTTCTTTACTGATTTTGTCTACTGACCTTTATTCAGATATGTCCTTTCCAAATATCTTCTCCCATTCTACAAGTTGACTTTTAGTTTTGTTGATTGTTTCCTTCGCTGTGCAGAAGCTTTTTATTTTGATGAAGTTACAATAGTTGTTTTGCTTTTTGTTTCCCTTGCCATATGTAAGAAGTTGCTTTGGGTGTGGTCAAAGAGGTTGCTGCCTGTGTTCTCCTCTAGGATTTTGATGGTTTCCTGTCTCACATTTAGGTCTTTCATCCATCTTGAATTTATTTTTGTGTATGGTTTAAGAAAGTGGTCCAGTTTCATTTTTCTGCATGTTGCTATCCAGTTTTCCCAACACCATTTGTTAAAGAAACTGTCTTTTCTATTAGATATTCTTTGCTGCTTTGTCAAAGATTAGTTGGCGATAGCAATATGTGATTTCTATCTTTGCTGCTCATTACCAGTTGGGTTTTTAAAATATTGACCCTTTGATGAACTTTTAAAAATAATCCAAGTGTTTTAAATTAATATTAAACTTATTTTATGGATTAGCATTCTAAATTTGTCTGCATTTGGCCAAAGTCATTTGAAAACCTATAACCAATAAGTGAAGCACTAACAATCTTCAGCTTTTAAAGCTTTTAGTAAGTTACAATACTGCAAATATTGTTTGGATTTTAAATTCTTTGCTTGTATTGTAAGTTACAATTGTAACTTACAGTATAAGCATTGTAACTTATAATACAAGCAAAGAGGAAGTGAGCAAATTAAATGATGGGAACACATATATGAGATGAAGCTTTGAAATAGAGTAATTGTTATTACATATTGATTTGTCTTAAGACTCTTTTGAAGGAACTCTTGTGCTTAATTGAATAAATTTATATTCTATGCCAGGATTGAATTAACTTGAAAGGCCCTATGATTTTGCAGCATCTAAATTTTATGAAATTTTAAAAAAGTAAATATAGAATTAATTTATTATCTAGTTTGCTTATGTAATGTAATAAAAAGTTTCTCTGAGTGAAGGCAAAAGTACAGGTACATTTGAAATTGTGTGGGTTGAAATAGGTATCCATTTCAATATAAAAGAAAAATAAAAACAAGAATACCCTCCATTGACCAAAATCTTCTCGGGGTTTCTGTTACCTCAGTGTCTATAGGGAGATTATTTTCTCAAATAAGATTATGATCTTCAGAGGATGTTCAATTAAGTAAGTCAACCACTTTAAATTTATTAGCCTCAAATGCAATTTTGAAGACAACTGCAGACAAATTTATGAAAAATTAAAAATAGTGAGACCATTTATTCTTCAGAAAAGTAGCAGATATGACACTAGAATAAGATACATTTTTGAAACTCATTAAAGCTTATGAATACTTACCAAGAATAATTCCTTTGCTTATCAAATTTATTAGTGAGTTTTAAAAAACTATTAGTTGAACTATATGTGTACAAAACCACAGATAATATGCATACAAATCTGTAGAGTTTCACTGATTGAACTAACTGATGTAACCAGGAAACAGATTAAAAAAAATTTTTTTTACCAGGACAACACAAGACCTTCTATGGCCCCCTCTACTCACAATGAAGTCATAGATTTGTGTTGCCAGTTTTGGAATTTTATATAAATAGACTCATACAGCATCTAGTTTTATTATCTGGATCCTTATGTCAATATAATATTTTGAGAGTCACCCATATGTACGCTTGTAGTTAATTCATTCTCACTGGTCTATAGAATTATGTGAATACCAAAATTTATTTACACATTCTAATTTTGATGGACATCTTGGTAGTTTCCATTTTGGGCTATTAGAAATAGTGCTATTATGACTATTTTAGTGTTGTTTTTGAAAACATGTGTATGCATTTTTGTTGAGTGTATAAATAGAAGTAGAACTACTGGGTCATAAGGTCATATGATTATAGTTATGGTTGTAACTATTTTATACATCCACCATAAGTAATGAAACAATTTTTTAAGCCAAAATAAAAATATTTTAAATTTTGTGACTTAATTTTAAGGCCCCTTTGCCCTCTTAAAGTTGTCCCAAATTGAAGAACAAAATAAATGATCACATTAATGGTAACATTTTCCACTTTATCAGTCTGCAAGCAAAGAAAATATTTTGTCAAGTGTGCTCTCTGTTTCCCAAACAAAAGGACACAATTTTTTTTACTATTAATGAAATATATATGCAATTTGAAATTTGCTTTTAATATAATTCAAGTTGAATACAGGTCAAGATGGGTCATAAGCTGAAAATGTAACATTCCTTGTCATTGCTAAACTTCTTTTTCAAATAGTGACAAAATCCAATTTCAAGTGAATGATTAAATGTACAAAAGTAATACAAAAATAATTTAAAACTGAAATGAGTCTCCTTTAAAATCCATTTTATTTAATGGACAAATGACAATATTGAAAAAGAAATAACATAATTCAACATTTTGAATTTTTAAATTTTCCATATTTGAAACTATAGCTTAAAATACAATTTAACATTGTATTATTGTTTTATATAGCATTAAAATGCTTTAATAAAAACATTGCAAAATAAAAGACTCCTATTCAGATTTTTTTGTAAAGTATTCTTATAAACCTTTATAATTATTTTTTTGTACTTTTAAAAGCTTTTTTTCTCCTTACTAAATAAGTAAAAATCTTTTGAGACAATAATTATTTAACTAAGTGCATTGGAAATATCCAGGTTTCAAGCTTCTTTCTGGGAAATGAAGTACTCCAACGTCAAGGGGTTTTATATTTTAATGTGTTTTATATTTTAATTCTCAAGGGGTGCCAAAAATGGCAAATAAAACACTCTTCAGTTACTTCATAGTTTTCGGTGTTAATTGATGCAGAGGGTTCTCTCTTTGAGAGGAATGGTGAACTGTTTAAAGGAGAGTGAAGCCATCCCACTTGAGGAACATCAGGTTCCCACACAACAACCTGCACAATTTTTGATGCTATACCTATGGGTTTGATATCTTTTACTAAAACTTTTGTAAAACTTTAGCTGGGTTGATATAGTCCTTCAGAAGGGCATGTGGCTTTTAATCCTGATTTAGACTACTTTTATGCATCTAATTCTAAAATGTTTTTCTTCAAGCCATAAAGCCCTAGTGAATCTGTTCATTCATTTAACCAATATTAGTTGAGCAGTTACTATGTGTTAAGCACCACCTAGGCATTGGCGGTATGAGAGAGGATGGACTACATAATTACTTGCATGGTGAGAAGGTTACAGAGGAAATAACATTTGAGATCTTCCAAATCATAGCAGTTAAAACAATGATGCTTTCAATTTCTTGTTAATGAAAGAGAAAAAATGTTATGAGATCATTCTATTCAGGTGAGAAATGACTTATTAGTAGGAGAAACTATGTTTAGTTTTGGTAATATAAGTTAGAATACTATAAGCAGATTATCCATCAATATGCTTCTGCCAGCCCTTTCAAAATTTTTAAGTAGTTCCCTCTTTTTCTTTAAATATGCACTTATTAAATAATTTTGAGAGTTGCAACATACTTTATTTTATCATTCTTGAATCTTAATGCATATTAGACTATTAAATATCTAAGAAGTCCTATAGTGAAGAAACCTATTTAATGTTATTTATCCCATAATTTTCCAACTGTATTTGAATTTTTAAAAAAATAAAACACCTATTAAAATCCATAGAAAGCTTATAGTCTATGAAATACATTTTAGGACATGTTGGAAATAGATCTATCTCACCAACACTGAAAGATTAGAAAAATTTTAGTCACAGTAAAATAGCTAAAGGTACATTTCAGACAATATCTAAGAAGAAAAAAATGATTATTTAATCGTGAATGGATTTTGAAGGAATTGGGCTTAAGTCACTGATATTTACTGATAGGTGACATCACAGGTATCATTGAGCTGTCATTTAGTTCTATGTTTAGCTCTTGTGTCTTGAATAGTTCATCTCCACCAGCAAGGAAATGTGACTTGAGAAACAATTATTTTTTATTAAATATTTATACATATATTTAATAAATATTACATAGTAAACATATATATTCATATGTATTTACTCAGCTTTTTATTCAAATAAATTATGAGTTGAAGTGGAATATATTATGACAAAGAATATCAAAGACTTAATTCCTTGAATTATATTTTGTATAAAATTGGTTTAAGGAGTTTCCTTATTTGTTTAACATTTAATTATGAAAGGGTTGCATAGCCATAATACCCTTCCTATGCTAAATATGCTCTTATTCTGGAAGCCCTGCAGGATTGGTCATAGTTAAAGCTTGCATGAGAAGGAGAGAATTAGGCCAATATTCCATTCCAAAGCTCTTTATTTGGTATTGTTTGGAATATGTGCAGCATCCATTTTGTTCCAATTAGTATTGGAATTTGTTCCAATTAGTTTGCTTCACTCGAGTAATCAGCTGAAACTTTATTTCTGAAAAATGATTAAAAGAGTTCAGAACAAGTTTCCCCAAAATGTGCCACATTGGCATGTGGCTTATTTGAGTTGAATGCAATTGAGACCTTGCAGGCTCATGTGAAATTTTTGTCCCTCCATTACTACTGTAACAATCTAAATTGGGGATCTTGCCCAGAATCAAAGTTACTGCCTGAGATAAATTTTACTTGATTGATCCATCTGTATGGCAGGACAAACATCTAATTACCAAATGTCTGTTCTTCTTACTGCCTTGTAAATTGTCCTCCCTTTTGAAGCCCCAGGTTCCTATCGTATTCCTTAGCTTAAGATAGCATGGATATACCTCACTTTAACTTTTTGTCTTGGAGCCTCTCATGTATGTGGGTACAGTACATATGAAATTAAATTTGAATATTTCTTGGTAATTTGTCTCATGTCAATTTAATTCTTAGACCAGCCAGAAGAAGCTTTAAAGAATAGAGGAATTTTGTTCCTCCCCAACACTATACAGCCAGTAAAACATGGATTTTGTTAGGCATGAATCTGAGGATTTCAGATTCAGTCCAAGGATCAAAGAAAAGACATTGCCAATTTACATAAAGTGACAGGATCATATTTGCATTTAAAAATAATTTTGGAGGGAATAGATCGGATTGATTGAGGGGAAAATAGCAAGTTGAAGGACAATATAAAGACTCCGCCTGCTATTTTCCCCTCATTTTGGTTATAGATTTCCTTCCCTGCCTTCTTTCTCATTTTTTTTTTAAGATTTTATTTATTTATTTGCCAGAGAGAGAGAGAGCAAGCACAGGCAGGCCAAGTGGCAGCAGAGGCAGAGGGAGAACCAGGCTCCCCACCAAGCAAGGAGCCCAATGTGGGACTCGATCCCAGGACACCAGGATCATGACCTGAGCCGAAGGCAGTTGCTTAACCAACTGAGCCACCCAGGTGTCCTCTTCTTTCTCATTTTATTTATTTATTTATTTATTTATTTTTAAATTAATTTTATTTTTTATAAACATATAATATATTTTTATCCCCAGGGGTACAGGTCTGTGAATCGCTAGGTTTACACACTTCACAGCACTCACCATAGCACATACCCTCCCCAATGTCCATAACCCCACCCTCCCTCTCCCAACTCCCCTCCCCCATCAACCCTCAGTTTGTTTTGTGAGATTAAGAGTCACTTATGGTTTGTCTCCCTCCCAATCCCATCTTGTTTCATTTACTCTTCTCCTACCCCCTTAACCCCCCATGTTGCATCTCCTCTCCCTCATATCAGGGAGATCATATGATAGTTGTCTTTCTGCGGAGAAAGGGGAACTCTCCTACACTGTTGGTGGGAATGCAAGCTGGTGCAACCACTCTGGAAAACAGCATGGAGGTTCCTCAAAATGTTGAAAATAGAACTACCCTATGACCCCTTCTTTCTCATTTTAATCAGAAAAACTTCAATCACTTCTCCACTTCTTATGAAAGCTACATTCATCAATACAAGCGTATAGAAGAACATCAAAGAAACTAGCAGACTTTCTGTATTGGGGAACAGGAGTTACTTATAGGCAGGAACCATAGACAAAGGGGGCCAGGGAATATGAATGCAGTAGTGGTAGACAATGAATGTTTCAAAGCCTAGATTTTTAAAAACCATTTCTCACATCAATTTCATTTAATTTCTATTTCTTGTCAAGATCGTTGACTTAATCATAGATGAGAATGTTAAATCTAGGAAGTAATACTATATTAATATCATATTTCAAATTTTGACTGCGAGAGAAAACAGTTTGAAAAGTTAAGGAGACAAATAGGATAAATAGTAAGAAAAATTATTTTTAAATGATACTACTTTAATCCTGAATGATATTTTTGATATGTGGATTTTTATGTTGGTTCACAAAGCTTAAAATAAATTATATTCCAGTTGATTAATAATTTTTGCTAAACTCAATCAGAATATTTTTAGTATTCAAATGGAATTTATCACTTTTGAAGTAAATTGCAAACTACGAATTTATTGCTTTCTCTTCTGTTCATCTCCTGTACATTAGGACCAAGTAGAACAACGTTTTAGAAGAAAGGAATACTTATCCTTTAAATTGTATTTATGATTTTAATTATTTTCTTAAGTTGTTTTATTATGCAAAATTTTTTGCTTTGATTGTCTCAAAGAAGAGATTTATTAAGCCATACATTTTATATGAGATAGAAGATATAGATTTTATATATCTAACAAATTCAATGCATTTCACTTGATAATTGACATTCATGATTCTGAAGTTTTTCTCACACAGCTTTACTTTGAAAAATAAGTATAAGCGTTATAGGGGCAGAAAAGTTTCCTTTCTTCCCTTCTAGATTCTTTGGCTGACTGATCTAATAATTAAATTAATAAAAGATAGAGTAACTGAGAAAAACAGAAGATTAATAACATGTATACCTCCTGTGTAAGTGGGAAAGACCCAGGAAAACTGAGTAACTCTCTAAAATGGCCAAAACGATCAATTTAAATATTTTCAGCTAAAGACAAAAGACATGTGTTTGCTGAAGGGGTGCTTGTGGATGAGAAGTAAAGTTATGGTAGGTTACCAAGAAAATCACAGTAAATAAAAGAAAGATCACAATGCAAATTTAAGTCCTTGCCTGATTTGATCGCAGTTTCTAAAGAATTAGATTTATCCTCCTCTTCCTAGTATGCAAGCGAAATCCCCTTACAAATGGTGATTTCTCTTCTAAAATATAAATGTGTCTTACAAAAGGGTAACTTTTACTCAGTTTTCAGAGCTTCACCTGGGCCTGATGTTTCTTAAAAATAACCACTAAAAATATCAATATGCCAAAGAGGCATATTTTGGGGTGGTATATTTCGCTCCCCCTCAGCTTTATCAGATTAATAAATAATCTTTTATGCTTTATTTTCATTTTTGTACATAGATTATAATTTTAGCATCAAGTATTAGGTAAAATACATTTAATTCATTCATTTTTATTGTTTAAGTAGCAGCTATTAGCAACATGAAATTAAGTATGCACCAAAATAAACTAAAACAAGCATTTTTCAAGAGATATCAATAATGTGGTAATAGATGGGAGAATGGTAGGTATCCTGAGAAGCATAAGTAACTGAAAAGACATGAAAACCATGTCCAGGTTAACAGCCATGTACCTCATTGAAGGAAAAAGAACATAACAATTTAAGAATACTAGTGTTAAGGGATAACATTATCAATTATGAAAAGAAAAGCATTTTCCTTAAAAGTTCAGTTTTCTAAAGTAATTCATCATGTCAGTATATTAATTTAAAAAGATTCATGATCTTGTCAGCAAAGTCTCACAAAGCATGAAGAAAATAGAAGGGAGTCATTGTGTATCAGCATAAAAAATTTAACCAGACTATGTGTTTTTCAGATTTGCTTATACTCAGTCTTAGGCATGAAGCATTTAATAGGAGGGAATATTTAGTGGGGCATCTTTTCAGTGATCTCACTGAAAGTAATGGCTTTCCGCAGCTGAAAGTAATGGCTTTCTTCTCTACATTTTCAAAGCATTTGATCATTCCTGTGTGTGTGTGTGTGTGTGTGTGTTTATTTTAAAATTGAAGTCTGCATCTATATAGTTAACTGCTTTAATTTTAAGTGTATGGCTGGAGGAATATTAACATATGATTTTTATACATGAATATACCTATCTAACCACTATGCAGATCAAGGTGTTCAGCTCCAGAATATTCCCCCAATCTGTGCTCCATCCCAGGGCACATTTCTTCAGATATAACTAATTTTCTGATACCTATTATGATAGATTTGTTTCACCTATCCTTGAAGTTTAAATAAAATCATTTGATGTGGGAAACAAAGGCAGCCAAAAATTTATGGAATTTCCTGACTACCTACAGCCCACTGACAAGTCCTTGAAAGAGGCAGAGTGACATTCCTCTAGGGATTCAACTGCCTTGATGTTAACACTCTGCTAAAGGCAAAAGGCAATCCTAGCCTGAACTAAACCCTACCCAGGATCCTATAAATCTACTTTAACATATAAAAATTCCTTTGGAAACTTCCTTTATCTCTAAATCCCCCAAGTCATGTGTTGGCAATCATCCCCCAAGCATATGGCCCACTGATATACATCTGAAGGGTCTCATGACTAAGGTTTTATTAGATGGTAATAAATGACCTTTTCCCAACAATAGCTAGCCCTTTCAAGGTCCTGGAAACCTTGCTTCCAGAATTCCTTAGAGACTAACGCTATCCCTAACCCTCTCCCAACTTGAAAATATAAAATGGGCCACTCCTCATGATCTCGTGTACAGCTCTTTCTGCCCACGGGTCCTGTCTCCATGCTTTGATAAAATCACCTTTTGCACAAAAGACATCTCAAGAATTCTTGGCTATTGGCCTCGAACCCTAACCTCGTCTTTCCTACACCATTATTTTTCATGTATGGCTTCATTCAATCAGAATTACGTATGTGAGATCCATTTGTGCTATTGTTATCACTAATTTGTTCATTTTGTTGCTGTATAATATTCCTCTATGTATGCACATACACAATCTAAACATCCATTCTGTGGTTTTTTGTTTGTTTGTTTGTTTTGCCATTTACTTTTTCCAAGTACTTGAGTATTATAAATAAAGATGCTGTGTGCAAGTTATTTGGTATACCTGTGTATTTTTAGGATTATCTAAGTGTAGAGGTCTAGCATAAGTTGTAGGTTTAGCTTTCATAAATGCTACCTAAAAAGGTTGCCAAAGTGGCTGTACCAATATACACTACCACCAGCAATGTATGAAGCTTTTCCTTGCTCCATATCTGTTCTAATTTTGGAATAGTCTCTTAATTTAAGTCACTGTTTTATGGTTTTAATTTTAATTTCTTTGATAATAAATAATGTGAAACTTCTCATATGCTTATTGACCATTACAGTAACCTCTTTTGCGAAGTGTTCAGTCAGACTTTAGACCATTTTTTGAAATTGAGTTATTTATCTTATTATTATTGTTTAACAAGGGTTCTTTATATATTCTAGATGAGTCCTTTGTCAGTTGTGGTTATAGTGAATATTTCTTCTAGTATGTCTTATTAATTCTCTTGATAATCTTTGATGAACAGATGTTCTTAATTTAATGTACAGTTAGCAATTTTTAGTGAATTTCTTTTGTATGTTCTGCTTAAGAAATCACTTAGTTAATTGTCTGAATCCTGATCTCATCTCAGGTCTTAATCTCAGAGTCATGAGTTCAAGTCCTGCATTGGGCTCCATTCTGAGCATGGAGCTTACAAAGAAAAAGAAAGAGAGAGAGAAAGAGAGAAAGAAAAGGAGGGAGGGAGGAAGGAAAGAAAGAAAAAATGGAAGGAAGGAAGAAAATTTTGCTTACTCTAAGCTCATGAAGATGCACTACTGTGTTCCTTGTGTAAGTTTTATTGTTTTACTTTTCTCATTTGCATCAATAGTTGGAATTGAATTTCTTCTTTATTATGATAACCTTAAGAATAGAAATATATATTTTTCTTTTTTATATTTAATTTTCTAGTACCATTTATTGAAAATTCCACCCATTCCCCACTGACTGGCATTGGCATATTTATTTATGTAAATCTGTTTCTTAACTTCCTATTCTAGTCATCAGTTTATTTTGAATATCCTTATTTAATACCACACTGTGTTAATTCCTGTAACTTTGTAGTAAACTTTGTAATCTTTAAGTTTTAAGTTCTATAAAATTTCATTTCATATTTTTTCTACTCAGGGTCCTTGGATTTTGTTTGAGAACCCTACTGGATTAGACAAACTCCAGTCCATATTTTAATTAGTCTGCAAATCTTTAGGAGGGTAGGCAAGGAGTTTTTACTTTATTCCAATATAACTTTACCACACTTTCATTAGGAGGATTTTTTTTCTCTAAAACTAGAGAAATCTACAGTGAAATGCAATTTTTATTATGAACAATTACAGATTTTATAATGTGTCATTGGAAATATTCAGAATATCTAGACTCATCAAATGATATGCAAGGATAGGAAATTCACAATATATCACCTTCATATTTAAGCAAATGTCATCGAGCTAGAATAAAATTCTAAATAATTATCTAGAAATATATAGTTCAACAGTTGAATGTTTTAAGAAAATATTGTGAATTAGATTGTAATTATTTTTCTTTTAATGCAATTTGAAAAGATCCTTTATGTAGCTTTTAAGAGTTAGAAAAATATTTTTAAATTTTCACAACTCTTCCATATCTTTAACAGAAGCAGGAAGGAAATGAGTTGTTACCTAGATAAGGTTGTGTAGTGTAGGAAGGTCTTGTACTTGTTATTTGTTAGATAATAGGCTTGCTCATGTTTAAATGCAAACACTTAAAAGGGAAAAGCTGGATTATAAAGGAAAGAGAAATAATAACCAATGATATGAGCTGAGGTTCCTAAGAAGTTAGAGGGTCTAAAATAGAAGCACAAATAGAAGGATTGGGCTTGGATAGGATGAGGGACTACTCTTTTGAAAGGGGAAGCACAGAGGAGAGAATGAATATAGAGGTATATGGTTTGCAAGATAAGTGGGAGGAAGTTGAAGCCTTTTCTTCTGTGAAATAACAAGGGAGACCATTTCCTGACAGGAAGGGAGACAGAGGTTAGAATGTAAAAAGGAAAACTTTTGAAATAATTTATAGACTGAGAGCATTTTTGACTAGAGAAACTTAGCAGGATAGCTGTAGAGAGGGCTTAAAAGTTAATGTTAGTTTTGTTATCATAAATTTGCTTATTATAGAATTCTCTCTAGAAACAAGTGTGCAAGTTTTCTAGGGTAGGTATCGCCACAAGCTATTGTGTTTTTAAAAATCTTTTCAAAATATGCTCTCTCACAGACATATTTTTTGACACCAGTCTGGGTATACTGGTGTATATATATGTATATATTTTTGTATATATATAGAAACATCATTTGATACAGAATAATTATTAGGTTTAGAAAATTTTTTAAAAGATTTTATTTATTTATGACACACAGAGAGAGAACACAAGCACAGGGGAGCTGGAGAGGGAGAAGCAGGCTCCCCACTGAGCAGGGAGCCCCATGAGCATCCTGGGCTCAATCCCAGGATGCTCAGATCATGCCCTGAGCCCAAGGCAGACACTTAACTACTGAGACACCCAGACACCCCTCTGCTTAGAAATTTTAAGAAAAGTCTTTATTTTAATTTCCTTAGATTATGAAAACTCTTATTCTGTCTGTGGTGAAGAAAGAAAATAATTGTTAACTCTTACCTGTGTGATTGATCACCAGCAACTTAAAAGTCATTATGAAGTCAATTCAAGTTGTGATGGTATATTATATATATGTATAATTTATATTTATATATATATGTATATATATATATGTATATACATATATATGCCATAGGGTACACTGAACTGTGTGTGTGTGTATATGTGTGTGTGTGTGTGTGTATATATATATATATATATATATATATATAGTGTGTGTGTGTGTGTATATATATATATATATATAATATATATATATGTGTGTGTATGTGTATGTGTGTGTGTGTGTATATATATATATACATATATATATATAATTGACCCCTGAACAACATGGGTTTGAACTGTGCAGATTTACTTACACGTTTTTTTTTTTCAATAAATGCAGTATAGTACTATAAACGGATTTTCTCTTCCTTATGATTTTCCTAAGAATATGTTGTTTTCTCTAGGTTACTTTAATATAAGAATACAGTATAAAATACATATAACATACAAGTTATGTGTTTACTGACTGTTCATGCTGTTGGTAAGGCTTCCAGTCAACAATAGGTTATTAGTAGTTAAGTTTTTAAAAAGTCAAAGTCTGGGGTACCTGGATGGCTTAGGTGGTTGAGTGTCTGACTCTTGATTTTAGCTCAGGTCATGATCTCAGTGTCTTGAGATCAAGCCCCACATTGGGCTCCAAGCTCGGTGGAGAGTCTGCTTGAGATTCTCTCCTCCCTCTATCCCTCTGCCACTCGTTCTCTTTCTTTCTCTCCCTCCCTAAAATAAAATAAATAAATCTTTAAAAAGTCAAAGTTTACACACAGGTTTTTGACTGGGGATCAACAGTGTTCAAGGGTCAATTGTTATACAAACCTATGTAATACATCCTATTGTATAACCTTTAGATGAGTTTCCCTGCTGTCTTCTATTCTTTTTATTCTTTTTCATTGTCAGATTTAGAACTATTAATAACTTAAGTTTGCATAAGACTTCAGAGTTTACCAAATATTTTCTTCTCTCTTACCTAAGTTCGTGCAACTATTATGCTACATACTTAGGCCATAAAGTTAATTCTTCTGTTTCCAATTCTAGTGTCATTTCCTCTACCACAGGGAAAATAGTAATGCAATTTTAGTCAGACCGATTTAATACGGGGGGACTTGACTTGCATTTATTTCTGTATATGTTGTTATTTGAATATGAAGATAAGAGATACAGGGTTTTTTCCATTTATGTTTCATAAATATTTTGTATAAACTCAATATTAATTAGTCAGATAATTAAATCCAGTGGATGAATGGTTTAAAAGAATCCTTAAACCATTTATTTCTTCTTTTTTTTGGCAAAAGAAAAGAATACTTTATAATTTATATATGATCTTACCTTAACTTATTTGTTTTGGAAATATAGGTATTTTTATTCCATTTTTTTCCAGAGTGAGATTTAAAATTATAAGAAGAAATATTAAACATATAGTGTTAAATAACCAAAGAATTATACATCTGTATTTCAAATCTATGTACATTTTATGGAATGGTTTCAAGCTTTGAAGACATGGTTCAGGGTTTAACATTTTATATAAATCAAAAATGGCTGAGATCCAAAAGTAAATAGTACCGCTAATAAAGAAATGTCATTTCTATTTCTTTATAACCCCCATTAAATGTTTCATTTGTTTTTGCTACACTCTAACAGTACTTACAGTGACAAGTGAAAGATCTCTTTGAAAATCTCCTCAAAAATCTGAAAAATCAAGACAAAATCATTTTAAATTTAGATTCATGTAAATAATTCAAACAGATATCTCTCCAGAGGTTATAGGTGCATTAAAAGATGCTCAATTTCATTAGTCATTAGGAAATGCAAATCAAAACCAGGATGGGATATTATCTTACACCCTACAATTGCTGCTATAAAGTACATAATAACAAGTGTTGGCAGGGATATGGTGATATTTTGACCTTCATACATTGTGGATGGAACATAAAACTGTTCAGACACTTGGATAAACAGTTTAGCAATTCTTCAAAATATTGCACATGGAGTTACTATATAACCCAGCAATTTCACTCCTAGGTATGTACCCAAACAAATGAAAATATACCCACACAAAAACCTGTAGATGAATTCTTACAGCAGCCTTAATTGTAATACCAAACAGTAGAAATAACCCAAATGTCTATCCAATGCTGAATGGATAAACAAAATATAGTACAATCCACAAAATAAAATATTATTTAGAAGTAAAAAGTAATGAAGTTCTGATACATGCTACAGCATGGAGGAACTTGAAAGCATTATGCTAAATGAGAAACATATATCAGTCAGTCACAAAAGATCACCTAGGATTACCTTAATATGGAATGTCCAGAATAGGCAAATATATAGAGATAGAAAATAGATTAGTGGTTTCCTATTAGTGGTTGCCTATGCCAAAGGAAAATTGTACAAGATAAGTTAAACAGCCAAGGAAGACTTTATTCAAGACTACTGCAATAGGGTAGGGAGAAACGGTTCCCCTTCTTGGAGTGCATTTGGGACAGGTGGCATGCCCTCTGTGGGGAAAAAGACTTAGCAGGCACCATCGAACTGCCTTGTTCACTAGCATAGGAATAGGCACACCTGCTGAAGGCAGCAAACCTTGGCTTTATGACATCCTTTAGCATAAACTTCAAACCGATGTGTGGTTGTGTGACTGCTTTTCTGGGACAAACCAGTACCTGCCAGAGCATGATGACTCTCTCCCAGAGGATGAGCCTGGGTCCACACCCTGCAGATCCCTACAATTTAGAGTTTTAAAATCCAACTTCTCCTGAGGTAAAACACAGTAATACTGTGCCACCTGGCCAGGAGACAGATCAGACACAGACAGGGTGAAAGCAAAGATCTGATGAAGACTGGTGACACAAAAGGAGAGATTGTTTGCTCTTCTGTGAGGGTTTGCTGAAGAGTAACAGGCAGGAACTCCCTGCTGAGGTGATGAGAGAGTGAACTTATGCCATTTTCCCTTGCACACCAGCAAGGTCAGACTTCATTGAACAACACAGCATCCCCAGATGGAGGCTGGAGCTCCTTACACCAAGTCCTACCTGCCTGTACCCTACAGTTGCATCTCCACTAGGCAAGTCTACCTGAGACTCAGTGCAAAAGGCCCTTCCCCAGAAGACCAGCACAAACCCCTCACATAGACCAGGTCTGCTGATCATAGAGTGTTGCAAAGCTTCAGTTCTAGGGGAAATACGATCTAGCTTCTTCTAAACAAGCAGAAAAGTTTAAAACTAGTTTAAACTTGCCACAGAGTGGATAAGGTCCAAACACCCTCCACTGCAGGCAAGGAGAAACTCTGCAGAGGACTGACCTTAGGGAAGGTGCAGCCAAAGCACAACAGCAGGGTGCACACTCTGAAACACCTCCTGAAGGACCAGGCCCATGACAGTGTAAGACCTCTTCTTTATATAGCCATTACTCTTAGGAACAGGAATATAACAGCCTTTTCTAACAATCACACACAAAAAAAGTGACTTAGACAAAATGACAAGAGAGGAATTCACCCAAAAGAAAGAACAGGAAGAAGTAATGGCCAGGGATTTAATCAATACAGATATAATTAAGATGCCTGAACCCAATTTAAAATAACAGTCATGAAGATACTAGCTGAGCTTGAGAAAAGTATAGAAGACACTAGAGAACCCATTACTGCAGAGATTAAATAATTAAAAACTAGTCAGGCCAAAATTTAAAAAAGTATAACCAAGATTAAAAACCTACTGGATGCAATGACAGAGGGGATGGATGAAACAGAGGCATGAAAAAGTGATATAGAAGATAAAAATAAGGAAAACAATGAAGCTGAAAAGAAGAGGAAGGGAAAGGTATTGAATCATAAATGTAGGGAACTCAGCGACTCCTTAAAGTGTAATAACATTTGTATTATAGGAGTCGAAGAAGAAGAAGAGAGAGAAGAGGTGGCAGAAAGTTTAGTTGAGCAAATTATAGCTGAAAATTTCCCTCATCTGGAGAAGGAAACAGACATTGAAATCCAAGAAGCACAGAGAACTCCTATTAAATTTAGCAAAAGCTGGCCATCACCAAGGCTTATCATAGTGAAATTCACAAAAGATACAAAGAAAGAATCCTGAAAGCAACAAGAGAAGAAAAGTCCTTAACCTACAAGGGAAGACAAATCAGGTTCATGGCAGATCTGTCCCCAGAAATACAGCAGGCCAGAAGAGAATAGCAGAATATATTCAATTTGCTGAATGGGAAAAATATGCAGCCAGACTACATCATCCAGCATTGCTGTCATTCAGAATAGGAGAGAAAAAAGAGTTTCCCAAACAAACAGAAACTAAAGGAGTTAATGACCACTATGCCAGCCCTGCAAAAAATATTAAAGGGGACTCCTTGAGGGGGTAAATAAAAGACCAAAAGCAAGAAAGACTAGAAAGGAACACAGAACATCACCAGAAACACCAACTTTGCAAGTAATGCAATGGTACTGAATTCATATCTATCAATAATCACTCTGAATATAAATGTAGTAAATACTGCAACCAAAAGACATAGGGTATCAAAATGGATTTTAAAAAAATGCGACCACCTATCTATATGCTGCCTTGAAGATTCTCATTTCAGACCTAAGGACAGCTGCAGATTGAAAATGAGAGATGGAGATCATTTATCATGTTAATGGACATCAATAGAGAGCCAGAATAGCCGTACTTATATCAAACAAACTGAATTTTAAACCAAAGACAGAAACAAGAGATGAAGAAGGGCACTATATATATCATATATATATCATATATCACATATATATACCATTCATCAAGAAGATCTAACAATTGTAAATATTTATGCCCCCAACTTGGGAGCACCCAAATATATAAATCCATTAATAACAAAAATAAACATAAAGAACATAAAGATAAATGTAAAGAAATTCATTGATAATAATACAATAATAGTAGTACTTTAACACCTCACTTACAGATCATCAAAGCAGAAAATCAGGGAAACAATGGGTTTGAATGACTGACTGGACCAGAGACTTAATAGATACATTCAAAACATTTCATCTTAAAGCAACAGAATACATTTTCTTTTTGAGTGCACATGGAACATTCTCTAGAATAGATTACATACTGGGTCACAAATCAGCCCTCAACAAGTACAAAAAGATTAAGTTTATAACATGAATATTTTCAGACCACAACACTATGAAACTTGAATTCAACCACAAGAAAAAATTTGGAAAGACCACAAATACATGGAGTTTAAGAAGATCCTACTAACGAATGAATGGGTTAACTAGGAAACTAAAGAAGAAATTAAAAAAAAAAATACATGGAAGCAAATGAAAATGAACACATGGCACTCCAAAACCTGTGGGATGCAGCAAAGGCAGTCCTAGGAGGGAAGTATATTGCATCAAGAAAAGTCTCATACACACAACCTAACCTTCTGCCTAAAGGAGCTAGAAAAGGAACAGCAAATAAAGCCTAAAGCCAAGAGAAGAGGGGAAATAATAAAGATAAAGCAGAAATAAACAATATAGAAACAAAACAAAACAAAAACCAGTAAAACAGATCAACAAAACTAAGAACTGGTTCTTTGAAAGAATTAATAAAATTGATAAACCAGCCAGACTTATCAAAAAGGGAAGAGAAAGGACCCAAATAGATAAAATCACAAATGAAAGAGGAGAGATCACAAACAACACCACAACTAACACCACATAAATACAAATGATTATAAGAAAATATTATGAAAAATTATATGCCAACAAACTGGGCAATCGGAAAGAAATGGACAAATTCCTGGAAACATACAAAGGACAAAAATTGAAACAGGAAGAAATAGAATATTTGAACAGACCCATAACCAGCAAAGAAATTGAATCAGTAATCAAAAATCTCCCAACAAACGAAAATCCAGAGCCATATGGCTTCCCAGGGGAATTCTATTAACACCTAATCTTCTCAAACTGTTCTAAAAATTAGAAGTGGAAAGAAAACTTCCAATCTCTTTTCATAAGGCCAGCATTACCTTGATTCCAAAAGCAGACAAAGACCTCACTTTTTTAAAAAGGCGAATTGTAGGCCAATGTCTCTGATGAACATGGACAAAAATTCTCAGCAAGCTGCTAGCAAATCAAATCCAACAGTACATTAAAAGAATTATTCTCCATGATCAAGTGGGATTTATTCTTAGGTTGCAGGGGTGGCTCAATATTCACAATCAATCAATGTGATACACTACACGAATAAAAGAGAATATAAGAAACATGATTCTCTCAAGAGAGCAGAAAAAGCATTTCAGAAAATACAGAATCCATTCTTTATTAAAAACCCCTCAACAAAGTAGATATAGATGAAACATACCTCAACATCATAAAGGCCATATATGAAAGACCCACAGTTAATATCATCCTCAATGTGGAAAAGCTGAGAGCTTTTCCTCTACAGTCAGGAACAAGACCGGGATGTCCATTCTCACCAGTACTATTTAACATTGTACTGGAAGTCTTAGTCTCAGCAATCAGACAACAAAAAGAAATAAAGGCATCCCCATCAGCAAGGAAGAAGTCAAACTTTAAATATTTGCAGATGACATGATACTCTATGCAGAAAACCCAAAAGATTCCATCAAAAAATTGCTAGAACTGATACATGAATTCAGCAAAGTTGCAGGACATAAAATCAATGTACAGAAATCTGTTGCATTTCTACACAATAATGAAGCAGCAGAAAAACAAATAGAGGAATTGATCCCATTTCCAACTGTACCAAAAACAGTAAGATACCTAGGAATAAAACTAATGAAAGAGATCAAAGACCTGTACTCTGAAAACACTATGGAACACTTATGAAAGAAACAAGGACACAAAGAAATGGAAAAATATTCCATACTCATGGATTGGAAAAGCAAACATTGCTAAAATGTCTGTACCACCCAAAGCAATCTACACATTTAATGCAATCTCTATCCAGTATTTTTCACAGAGCAAGAACAAACAATCCTAAAATTTGTATGGAGCTACAAAAGACCCTGAACAGCCAAAGAAATCCTTAAAAGAAGAACTGGAGGCATCACTATTCTGGACTTAAAGCTATATTACAAAGCTGCGGTCATCAACATAGTATGGTATAGGCACAAAAACAGACACATAGATCAACGGAACAGAAATGGACCTACAACTATGTGGTCAACTAATCTTCGATAAAGCAGGAAAGAATATCCAATGGAAAAAAGACAGTCTTTTCAACTAATTGTGTTGGGAAAACTGGGCAGCAACATGCAGAATGAAACTGGGCCACTTTCTTATACCACTCACAAAATAAATTCAAGATGAATGAAAGACCTAAATGTGAGACAGGAAACCATCAAAATCCTGGAGGAGAACATAGGCAGCAACCTCTTCGACATTGGCCACAGCAAATTCTTACTAGACATGTCTCCACAGGCAAGGGGGAAAAAAGCAAAAACGAACATTTGGGACTTCATCAAAATATAAGGCTTCTGCACGGCGAAGGAAACAATCAACAAAACTAAAAAGCAGCTTATGGAGTAGGAGAAGATATTTGCAAATGGTTTCTATGTTAAAGGGTTAGTATCCAAAATCTATGAAGAACTTATCAAGCACCACACCCAAAAACCAAATAATGCAGTTAAGAAATGGGCAGAAGACGTGAATAGACACTTTTCCAAAGAGGACATCCAGATGACTAACAAACACATGAAAAGATGCTCAACATCACTCATCATCAGGGAAATACAAATCAGAACCATGATGAGATACCACCTCACACCTGTCAGAATGGCCAAATTTAAGAACAAAAGAAGCAACAGATGTTGGCAAGGATGTGGAGAAAGGGAAACCTTCTTGCATTCCTGGTGGGAATTTAACCAGTGTAGCCACTCTGGAGAACAGTATGGAGGTTCCTCAAAAAGTTAAAAATAGAATTACCCTATGACTGAGCAATTGCACTACTAGGTATTTAGCCAAAAGATACATAAATACAGATTTGAAGGGGAACATCCACCCGGACATTTATAACAGCGTTATCAACAATAGCCAAACTGTGGAAAGGGTCCAAATGTCCATTGACTGATGAATGGATAAAGAAGAAGTGGTATAAATATCCACTGGAATATTAGCCTTTGAAAGTAATGAAATCTGGCAATTTACAAAGATGTGAATGTAGCTAGAGTGTATCATGCTAAGCAAAGTAAGTCATTCAGAGAAAGACAAATAGCATATGGTTTCAGTCATATGGCATTTAGGAAACAAAACAGATGAACATATGGGAAAGAAAAAAAGAGAGAGAGAAGCAGACCATAAGAGACTCTTAATGATAAAGAACAAATGGGTGATGAGTATTAAGGAGGGCACTTGTTTATTTTTTAAGATTTTTATTTACTTATTTGACAGAGAGATATAGGGAGAGAGGAAACACAATCAGGGGAATGGTAGAGGGAGAAGCAAGCTCCCGCTGAGCAGGGAGCCTGATGTGGGACTCAATTCCAGGACCCCAGGATCATGACCTGAGCTGAAGGCAGATGGTTAATGCCTGAGCCACCCAGATGCTCAAGGAAGGCACTTGTGCTGATGAGCACTGGGTGTTGTATGTAAGTGATGAATCACTAAATTCTACTCATGAAAGCAGTATTATATTATGTGTTAGCTAACTAGAATTTAAAGAAAAAATTTGAAATGAAGTGAAAAAGGACTACTGCAACAGAGAAAGATTGAACTTCACTTCTCTGAAACAAAAGATGAGAGGATTAAGTGCTGGTGAGAATATTACGGTGAGGTAGTTCAGTGTGATTAGGCCATCTAAATTTGCTAATGTAGTTGGATTCCTACCCTCCCACAGAGACTGGAAGATAGTGTCACTCTCTCTTTTGGTGATTATATTTCAAAAGATGATGCCCAGATCCTTGTGAGACATTCCTAGGTTGTGAAACTGGTAACAGGCTGGGAGAAGATTGATCTATTTCCCCAAAGAGCAGAGAAAGAATATACAATTATAAGTTTCTAAGGTAAATGTTTTAAGGAAAGTTTATGTCAGGAAAAAAAAGTCTAACACTTAGTCAAGCTGAAGGGAAGACCATGTCACTCACCTAGGGTTAGGAGAGGGATTGTACAAGAACAAGAGTGACTGCTAATGCATACAAAGCTTTCTTTTGGAGTGAGGAAATGTTCTGGAGTTGATTGTGGTTAATTCCTAGCCACCTCTGGGTATATTATAAACAATTAAACTGCACACTTTAAATTGGCAATTCAGTTAATTATTTCTCTTTAAAGTTCTTTACAAAAATAGGTGCTTGTACAATTATTAGGTATGTAGTCCTACCTATCATTACTTCTTTACCAAATTGCTATGAGAATTAAAAGCATGCAGTTGTCATCAGTTGTAATTTTGCCCCTAAGATGCCCGTCTTTGCTTTTTAAGAAATTTTGCAGAGTTCTCATTACTTGACTCCAGGTGCAATTTCCTGTTTGTTGAGCACCATTTTTCTCTTCTTTTATACCACCTGCGTTATCAGCCAGAACAGTCTGCCTGTCAACATTGTTACTTCGTGATCATTTTACCTATCTGAAGAGCAAGGTAAGACACCTATGCCAAGTGACATAATATGCACTCAGCCAAATTTTATATCATGTACCAAGACTTGGGTCCAAAATCCTTGTGTGACCTTCAGTTCTAATTTATTCAACAGGTACATATGAGGGCCTTGAGAAATTGTCTTGCCTTTTTAACACATATCTTTGATTCAAGGTCAGGTGCTTTGTTTTTCCTTTGCCTGAGAAAAAGGTTATATTTGACAAGTCAGCATCATTTGACATATTTGACCTCCTGGAAATACTGTCTCTTGCATGTTTCCATAATACCAGATTTTGCTGGTTTCCTCCTACTTCACTGACTATTCCTCCTCACCTTTGGTGAACCTCTATTTTTCAGACTTCTGAATGTTGGACTATTCAGATTCTATGTTTTCCTCCCTTCTTTTCTTTATTTTATCTTTTCCCTATGTGTGCTTTACTAGCATTCAACTTCTTTTTGCTAATTAATGACAAAATTTATGTAACAAGAAAAAGAAATCAGCATTACTTTCATTCAGATAGAGACTAAATAAGAATGAATTTCTTTAGCTATGAATTTCACTTCTTACTAGAATGGGTGCTTTAAAGTAGCTTTTTCATGGAACTAGGAGAATGGTATCAAAGTGATGTGACTTGAATATTATTTTTGCTTTCATAGCATTATAAAATGACTGCTTCCTTATTTGACATGCAAGAAATTTTTCTAGTAAATATGTAAGAGCTTGGCCTACCCATTGACTCTTTTTTAAAACAGCAACCATTGACTCTTTTTTAAATTAGAAAACAAATGTAAACTCATTCATTTAATAAATGCTAGTTAAATGTGTCTTATATGACAGGTTTTATTTCAAAAATTAGAGATACAGCAGTGAACAAAATTTAAAAAAAATTCTGCAACTGTGGATTCCACAGTATACTGTGAAGAGAAAGATACAAAAAGAAAACAAATAAATATATAGTATCCTGTAAAATAATAAGTGCTATAGAGAAAAATAAATAAGGATGGGAAACTGAATGCCTCAGCGGGGGTTGTAGTTTTTAAAATGATGGTCTGGGGGCTCTTTGAAGAGAAAGGATTTAAGCATATTGTTGAAGAAGATGTAGTAAACCGTGAAGATTAATACTGAGGTGAAGTGTATTCTAAGCAGAGGGAAAATGACAGTGCAAAGGCCCTGAGGCTTTAAGACATGCATAATGTGTTTAAAAAACAAGAAAGCTAGTGTATTTTGAGAAAAGTGAGTGAGAAGAAGGGTAGAAGGAATTGAAAACATAGAGGTAGGTAACAGGTTCATGCTTGGCTTTGTAGGCAAATTAAAAATGCTAGCATTTAATTTTCATGTTACAAATTGACATTTATCAGAGGATTTTGTGCAAGAACTGGCTTGAACTATTACACTTTTTTTTAAAAGACTTTATTTATTTATTTGACAGAGATCACAAGTAGACAGAGAGGCAGGCAGAGAGAGAGAGAGAGGGAAGCAGGCTCCCTGCTGAGCAGAGAGCCCGATGCAGGACTGGATCCCAGGACCCTGAGATCATGACCTGAGCCGAAGGCAGTGGCTTAACCCACTGAGCCACCCAGGCGCCCCCTGAACTATTACACTTTTAAAGAATCCCTCTTGCTGTTGTGTTGAGAATAAATTTTAAGAGGCAGAAGTGCAAGTAGGCAGATAATAAGGTCATTGCAATAATCTAGACAAGAGATAGTAGTGGTTGGTAGTGATCAGCATCTATATATCTATATATCCATTATATCTATATCTATATATCTACATCTATATCTATATCTATATCTATATATCTGTATATCTATCTATGTATACTGGAAGTAGATATGTATGGATTGGATGTGGAGTGTGAGAGAAAGAGAGATGTCAAGGATAACTTCAACTATTTTATTACGTGAGTAACTAGAAAAACAAATTGCCTTTAACTGACAAAGGAGTGATGCAGGGTGAGGGGTGGGGAAGCTTCAATACAGAGATGGTGAAAGCCATGCTAATTTTGAAATGTCCATTACGTATTCATATGGAGATGTTGAGAATACAACTGAATGTATGAGAACGGAGTTCAAGGAAGAGAACTAAGCATGAGATTTACATTTGGGAGTAATTGCTCTAGATACATCATGAATAAGATTTGCAAGAGAAGCCTAGACACAGAGGAAAGTGATCCAAATCCTGAGAACGGAGTCAGCAAAAGAAACTGAAAGATATCCACTATGAAAGGAAGAAACCAAGGATGTCTGGTATGCTGGGAGACAAGTGAGTATAATGAATCAAGGTAGAACTGATCAACTATACAAATGTGGCTGAGAGATGAGGTAGGATGAGCACTGAGAATTGACTATGAGATTAAGCAACTGGTGACTTTGAAATAGAAGTTTTGATATTGCTGGAAGCCCAATTCTTGGCTTGAAGAAAAAATAAGAAAGGAACTTAAGTAAACATAACTTTTTGATTTGTTTTCACTTGTTTGTTTTTTGTTAGAAAAGGGAGCAGAGAAATGCATGTGTTAGGTTGATAACTGTGAAAGCTACTGGAAAAGTGTGGAGGTTCCTCACAAAATTAAAAATAAAATCTATGACCCAGCAATTGCACTACTAGGTATTTACCCCAAAGATACAGATGTAGTGAAAAGAAGGGCCATATGCACCCCAATGTTTATAGCAAAAATGTCCACAATAGCCAAAATGTGGAAAGAGCCAAGATACCCTTCAACAGACAAACGGATAAAGATGTGGTCCATATACACAATGGAATATTACTCAGCCATTGGAAAGTGACCAACTTTGGTTTAAGGCTCACAATGGCTTTGCTGAACCTACCTTAGACTCCATCCCTACATTCTCCTCCTTAACTTATTTCATGATCAGGCAACTTTTCCACACTTCCCTAGCCCCTTCTCTATTTCCTTTTATACAAACATTTCAAGGACCATTGCAAACAGAATCAGAGTTGTCATCAGTACCTGGAGACACAAAGCATTGTCATGCTCTCCTCTCTTGCTTGTTCAAATGGAAACCTGTAGGGGTTGGGTTTAAAAAAAAAATGAAGTTTTGGTCAAAGTCTGGCCCAAAGTTGAAACCAGAGGGTCTGCACACTCATTCAGCGGTCATTTTCTTGATCTCTGAACACATAAATGGAATTGGTATACCTAGCTGTAGGAGTGACTCCACATTGAGTCTCTGGTCTATGGAGTAAAAGTTAACGTAATGGGGGAAGCCAAACACAATACTTTGAAATGACTCCTCCCACCCACCCACCCCGAGCATCCAAGAAAACAGTATCTTTTCCTAAGATATATGATGAAGATTAGTTTGACCATTAAAAGATCTAAAAGATACAGAGATAGTAGGCCACTAGCACATAGCCATTTACTTTGTCATGTAGCCCCTGCAGACACTAGAGAATTAATAATGATAGACTATTGCAGCTCTACCAAGTGATAGGCCCAATATCACCTGCTGTGTCAGGCAGGATGTTACTATTAGAATAGATTAATAGTACCTCAGGCAAATGGTATATGGTCATTTATTTCACAAATGGATTTTTTTCTACTTCAATTCTAAAAGAAGTCAGAAATGGTTTGCATTCACATGAGATGGTCAATATTAATTTATAGTTTTATCTCAGGACAGTGTCAAATTTCCCATGCTTTCTCATACTAAAGTTAAAGAGATGAGGACTTAAGAGAAATCCCGTAGAACACCATACTGAACCATTATATAGACGGACATAATGCCAATTTGACACAGTGAACAAAAAGTACTTTAGTTAAGAATATATGTAGATCCATATTAATGACCATTGGCCAGGGCAGTCGGTCAGGAACCTGGATAGAAAAAGACTGAGAGATCTGAGACAAGGTCTTTGGTAGAGTTATGTGAATGGATATGTGACACAGGACACAAAGTGAAGATTTTTCCTTTTATACCATTTATATCCATCATGGAAGAGGCACTGCACAATGAAGTAGACAGAATGACTTAGCCAGCTTTCTTCAGTGACTGTCCTGGAATTAAGATAATATGCACAATTTTTTAAAAAGCGGTCAAAGTGGTAGAGATGGAGGTTATTTACGGGCTCAATTTCACAAAGTCTTTTACCATTGTGTATCTAGCCTCTCGTCTCTGAATGTGCGACTTCCAGTAAAAGAAGTTAACACTGAGCCTGCAGTGTGAGGCCACTCATATTTGAGAACAATGAGGTGATGACCTTGATCAGCTGAAGGCTGGAGAGCAGTATTACATGATGAGGACAGAAAGTATGCACGTGAAACCCTGATGACCCACTTTTAGTGCCTCCTGGTATTGCCTGGTCCACCTGCTGTAACTGTGGACAAACATGTCCACAGCAAACTGAGAGTGTGTAATGGTCAAGTGTCAGACTATATGGAGGTGGCATTTGGAAATGAATTTCTTAGTGTTGATTAATAAGTTCTTAATATGCTACATCTAGGTTAAATAACACAATGGCCTTACTTATTTTTTAGATAAAATTAGAATCTTCTATATAGGCTTTCTGTACAGACTTCTGTATAGAATTTCCTATATAAAAATGATAATGGTAAGTTACCTTGAATTCAAGGTAATAATAATTCTATAATACCAGTGTTAGAAATTATGACAGTTTTATCTACTATCATGCCATTGTCTCAGTATATTTTCATTTGCTGCCCATTTTAACTTAGACTGAGATTTATGCAAAAAGATTATATTTAGATATATATCTCAATATATATATATACATATACATGTATATAAATGTACATACATTTATATATGTATATATCTTTATATAAAAAAGTATTTATATAGGATACCTGGGTGGCTCAGTGGGTTAAAGCCTCTGCCTTCGGCTCAGGTCATGATCCCAGGGTCCTGGGATCGAGCCCCGCGTCGGGCTCTCTGCTTGGCAGGGAGCCTGCTTCCTCCTCTCTCTCTGCCTGCCTCTCTGCCTACTTGTGACCCCCCCCCTCTGTCAAATAAATAAAAAATATCTTTAAAAAAAGTATTTATACATATATATAATGGTTAATCCATACGTTTTCCCTTACAATAAAGTAAGAGGCAAATTTTAGAATATAATCTTCCTTTTTTTGGTTACCCTTAAATGCTGTGTTTTGAAACTAGCATTTGATTACCCCACCACCTCTTTCTACTTTGCTCTCTGGATAGCCTATATATGTGGGTTCCCTTTCCCTATTGCTTCCAGTTAGGATCAGCAATTTGGGAACTGGCAGGAGATCAGGAAAAGGTAGGTAAATAAGGTTAGGGAATATTTTACCCTGAAGTCTTTCTTTCCTAAAGTATTTTTGAGCTGGTGGTTTTTGTCAATCAAAGGTCCCAGTTCTTCTCAAATTGGTCATTTAATTATGATTATTTGCTTCCAAGTTCTCTTAGCTGCACTTTTTTTTTCTCTCTCTTCTGGCATACAGGTGATAAAAATACCTGCCCTCACTGATACCAGCCCCAGGATAGGGTACTATTTTTTGTGATTTTTCAATACCCTCCCCATACTTCTGTAAATAGTCTTTGAAATGAATTCTGGGATTCTAAATGATAACAGTAATTCATTGTTTTTCAACATTTTTTTTTCATTATCAATCCCCTAAGGAATATTTTTAGATAATATTTTCCTAATCACTTTCCACCCCCTTTCATTAAATGCTATTATAATATCCCAGATTTTTTCACATTCAAAACCCATTTTCCACCACTTGGGGGTGATAGTGCCCCTGTTGAGAATATAAGAGTAACTGGTAACAGAAGTAGCCTAATGGAATTTAAGGGTGGCATGGACATATTATCAAGGACTAAGATAGGACATGGTTGGCTTACAGCGTGTGATATGTACCTGCAACCAGCTCCTTTGTATATGCCTAGAATGCATAGGTCTGGTATCCAGGAGATAACAGTGAAGGTGGTCCCTCTCATTATTAGTTAGCAACACTTGGACAATTTTTTCTTCTTGTCACTGCAACCTTTAACTTGTGGCTGTGAGAATTCTAGTGCCCAAAGCAGGAATGTTTACACGAAATAAATACCGTCATGATTCCAGTGAATTGGAGGCGAAATCTACTTCCTGGCCACTGTGGTCTTCTCATGTCTCTTCATCAAGAAGAAAAGAACTTACCGAGGTTACTGATTCCCTTATCAAATCTGTATTAGAACAGTGGACAAAAAGAGGCCTATTATCGAAATCCGGGATGTTCACTGTGTTGCCTCTTGTTACTCTTTTGTATTATAAATAGCCATGACCGGTGGAACACTGTGGCAAAGCAAGGTGTCAGGTTCTATAGGAAAGGTAATTCAGATGACCACATTAAAGAAACTTGTCCCGAAAAGCTCTAGCAGAGGGTAAGGGGAATATGAAATGTATTACAGATTAAGGCAGTTAGGATCACCAACCTAGATCTTTTGACGAAAGAAGTGGAGACTTACATTATTTAACATTTTTTCCTCTCTCATTTTTCTCCCACTTTCTTATATGAACAATGGTTGTGGCTAGCTTCTTAGGTTTCAGGGAAAAGTATGATTAAATGTGTGACTTTATAAGTCTTCTGTATTTGGAATACATCTGTCACCCTGGCCAAAGACATCAAGGTATGCTAAGAAACAAAAGGATGACGTTTGGCTTATATCTTCTATTTGTCCTTTTAGATTCACTCTCCACCCTGCTCTCCTTCCTGGAAAGTGCATCTGTAGTGACTATTGCAGCAGGTTCTATCCTCTTCCATTTGAATTTGGCCAGTGAAGAACCTGGCAGATGGTCAGAGGGATGGAAGACAGACACATTGGGTATTTGGTGCCCCAACTCTTTCCCTGTGGAATTCCTTAAACAAAGGCTATCACACTACTAACTTTTAAGGTAATCTAATTAACCCTTTTCTTTTTGTCTTAATTGAATATATTATCTGTGTCCTCCTGGGACCTTGCCCTATACTTTAACTATGATATATTTTTGTTTATATGAGCCTAATTGTAAGATTATGTATCCATGTTAGTCATATTCCCTATAGCATGATATTAAAAACTAACTGAAGGAATAACTTTGGCCAAAAAAAAAAGGTAATCTGAATCTTGAAAACTTTGAAATTAATTGCTAGCTTAGAAAAAATATGAATAGAATCTGACCTGATAAGGTCAGCAGTAATAGGGTGTAACATCATTCTACCAAAAACCAAGTTTGTTTCTAAAATCAAAAGCCTATATGGTAATTCACATACTATTCTACTGATGGGAAAGAAACTTTATATAAATTCTCTATATTTGACTTGTCTGATGACACAGAGGTAAAAATCATGCACCTAAAGTGTCTAACTGTATTTAGTTTAGTATTTTATTTTTTAGACTGATACTCTGCCTATACATTTTACATCCACAAATATAAAACTAGATTCCAGTTCAAATACTTTCAAAATATAATTAAGATGATGTTCCTTTCTGATCAAATATATCATCTTCAGTGTTTTGTCCCCAGGTTATATCACAATGAATGACCTTTTAATTAATTAAAATAAATTATCAATATTTACTGAATGAAAGAAAACTTAGTTTAAAAAAAAACTACAAAAAATATCACATAAGCATTGAGGAGTTTGTATTACAATCTTATTCAAAATCTAAGCTGAATTCAAAACAATGGGAAAATGTATTAAATGTGAGATTGTTGATAATCCTTGAATTTCTTTTATATAATCTTTCATAGATATAAATATAGAAAAATGTTGCCATTGTTTAGTGACAAAAGTATGAAATATATTCTAGCTAACTATATCAATTAGAATGATGAATTATCCAGATATTAAAATTAATAATTATGAATTTCTGGAATGTGGTAAAACACTGATTTTCCTCAATCACCCTTAGTCTAAGTAATTTTGTTAAATCCTTTTTTGAGATTCAGATCTTCCAAATTTGGCCTGTGGCCCAATAATTTAAAAGGTAAATGTTGTCTTAAGTATAAGAAACAAACTGAGGGTTGCTGAAGGGAAGCTGTGTTGGGGCATTGGTGGGCATTTGGGTGATGGGTACTAAGGAGGATACTTGATATAATGAGCACTGGGTGTTTTATGCAACTGATGAATCATTAAACTCTACTTCTGAAACTAATAATATAGTATATGTCAATTAATTGAATTTAAATTTAAAAAATTAAATTTAGGGGCACCTGGGTGACTCAGTGGGTTAAGCCTCTGCCTTTGGCTCAGGTCATGATCTGAGGGTCCTGGGATCAAGCCCCGCATCCAGCTCTCTGCTCAGCAGGGAGCCTGCTTCTCCCTCTCTCTCTGCCTGCCTCTCTGCCTACTTGTGATCTCTGTCTGTCAAATAAATAAATAAAATCTTTAAAAAAATAAAAATATAAAATTTTTAAAAATTTAAATTTAAATTTAAAAAAAGGATATATTATGTTCCATGATACAGACTTTTTTTCATAGCAATGTATCTACCATTTGCAAGTATGTATGTGTGTATTAATTGAACCAGCCACTGAACAGTTTTTATTTTAGAGTCTATGAAGTTCTTGTTTATATGAGCTCTGTCCATGTAATGATTTGATTGTCCATAAACCAAAAAGATGAACTATTTAGAACTGAATAAAAGGAGTAAAAACCTGAAGAAAAAGCAATCATCTAGCAAATTCTATTAAGCTTCTCTATTTTGATTTTAATGAATGTTACTAAATACCATAAAGGAACAAAAACAAAGCTCTAATCCATGGGCTTCAAAAGCTTTTATTCAAATAAGGGAGATAAAAAATAACCATCCTTCACAATTTACTCAGGGCAGTCTGAGTTTATACCTGTGTCCCTAGCTTAATTGTTAGATGCCCCTTTTATTCTCAAGGTGGTCATGTTAGGTCAATAAATTATATAGTCATTACCCTAGAGGTAATGCATACAAACCAATAACTAAAATATAGGGTGGCAAGTAATTAGTATCAGGAAATAAGATAAGTACAAAGCAATTACCATTGGAATTCATGATTGGGTGAGTTCAGTTCTTTCTGTGATCAGGGAAGACTTCAATGCAGAGGTGGCAGTGATGCCAGATCTTGAGAAAAGAAGACTATTTCAATAGAGAAAAAATGAAAAGCAGGCATTTTATTCAAAATATTTATATATTTCATGTGAAAAATTATTCACATTAAAGTTGGAATGTAGATTAAAAGTGTAGATCTTTTTTTTCTGTAAGATATCTGGTTTTCCTAGGAAGGCTACACCCACTGTTCTGTGGGGAAATTTTTACATTATACTTCTATCTGACTTTAACCCTCCTCCATTAAGACAATTTAAGCAAGAGACTGGTACACTATGGGAAAAAAATGCTCAGTCTTTCATATATTCAGTCTTCAGTTCAGAAGAGTATGTATGTACTGTGAAGCATTTATAATGTTTTAACAAGGCTGATTTTTATAAGAATTTTAAGAGTATTGGATTTTTCCCCAAGTTGTTATTTGAATTCCAGTTAGTTAACATACAGTGTTATATTAGTTTCAGGTTTATGATATAGTGATTCAACAATTCTGTATACTACTAAGTACAGAATTGTTGCATGTGTTGCATCACAAACGCACTCCTTGATCCCCATGACCTATTTAACCCATCTGCTCACCCACCTCCCCTGGTAACCATTAGTTTGTTCTCTAAAGTTAAGAGTATATTTCTTGGTTTGTCTCTCTTTCTTTTTTTTTCCCTTTGCTCATTTGCTTTGTTTCTTAAATTCCATGTATGAATGAAATCATATGGTATTTGCCTTTCTCAGACTTATTTCATTTAGCATTATACTGTCTAGCTCTGTCTATGTCATTGTAAATGACAAGATTTCATTCTTTCTGATGGCTGAGTAATATTCCACCATATGTGAATGTGCACACAACACACGTGTGTGTGTGTGTGTGTGTGTGTGTACTATGTCTTCTGGTAGATACTTGGGTTGCTTCCATATCTTGGCTTTAATAAATAACTCTGCTATAAACATAAGGCTGTATGCATTCCTTTGACATAATGTGTTGTATTTTAGGAATAAATATCTAGTAGTGCAATTGCTGGATCATAAGTAGTTCTATTTTTCACTTTTTGGGGAAACTCCGTACTATCTCCAGAGTCACTGCTCCAGTTTGTATTACCATCAACAGTGCGAGAGATTTCCTTGTTCTCCACATCCTCACCAACACTTGTTATTTCTTGTGCTGATGATCTTGGCCATTCTGACAGGTGTGAGGTGATACTGGATTTCCCTCATGATAGCCGAAGATGAGCATCTTTTCATGTGTCTGTTGGCCATCTGTATGTTTTCTTTAGAGAAATGTCTGTTCATGTCTTTGCTCATTTTTTAATTGGATTATTTGTTTTGGGGGTGTTGAGTTTGATAAGTTCTTTATGTATTTTGGATACTAACCCTTTATTGGATATGTCATTTGCAAATACCTTCTCCCATTCTGTAGGTTGCTTTTCAGTTTTGTGCATTATTTCCTTTACTATACATGAGCTTTTTTAAAATTTTATTTTAATGAAGTCCCAAAAGTTTGCTTTTCTTTCCCTTGCCCCAGGAGACATATCTAGAAAGAAGTAACTATGGTGGATGTCAAAGTAGCTAATACTTCTGATCTCCTCTAGGGTTTTGATGGTTTCAGGTCTCCCATTTAGGTCTTTAATCCATTTTGAATTTATTTTTGTGTGTGGTCCAATTTCATTCTTTTGCATGTAGTTTACCTACATGCAAAAGAATTTCCCAACACAACTTGTTGAAGTTTTCCCAACACAATTTGTTGAAGAGACTTTTTTTTCCACATTGGATATTCTTTCCTGCTTTTGGAAGATTAATTGGCCATACAATTGTGGCTGTATTTCTGGGTCTTCTCTTCTGTACCATTGATCTGTGTGTCTATTTTTTGTGTTAGTGCCATACTCTTTTGATTACTACAGCATTGTAATATAACTTGAAGTCTGGAATTGTGATACCTCCAGCTTTGCTTTCCTTTTTCAAGATTGTTCTAGCTATTTTGGGTCTTTTGTAGTTCCATACAAATTGTAGGATTGTTTGTTCTAGTTGTGTGTGAAATGCCACTGGTAATTTGATAGAGATTGTGTTAAATCTGTAGATTGCTATGGGTAGTATAAACACTTTAACAATAATTTTTTAATGACTGAGCATGGAATGTCTTTCCAGTTCCTTATGTTGTCTTCCAATTCCTTTTGTCAGTGTTTTATAGTTTTCAGAATATAGGTCTTTCATTTCTTTTGTTAGGTTTATTCCTAGGTATTTTATTATTTTGGGTTCAATTACAAAAATGATTGTTTTCTAAATTTCTCTTCCTCCTGCTTCGTTATTGGTGCATAGAACTGTAACAGATTTCTATACATTGATTTTATATTCTGAGAATTTACCAAATTTGTTTATCTGTTCAGCCAGGTTTTTTGGGTGGTGTTTTGGGTTTTCCATATATAGTATCATGTCATCTGCAAATAGTGAGTTTTACTTCTTCCTTACCAATCTGGATGCCTTTTGTTTCTTTTAGTTGTCTGACTTCTGTGAGTAGGAAGTGCTATCTTGAATAAAAGTGGTATGAGTGGACATCTTTGTCTTGTTCCTGACCTTAGGGAAGAGCTCTCAGTTTTTCACCACTGAGTATGATGTTTGCTTTGGCTTTTTCCATATATGGCATTTATTATGTTAAATTATGTTCCTTCTAAACCTAGTTTGTTGACAGTTTTTATCATGAATGAACATTGTGATTTGTGAAATACTTTTTCTAAGTCTATTGGAATGATCATATGATTTTTATCCTTTCTCTTTTTGGTATGATATATCCCATTCATGGAAGAAGTTGCTGTGGTTGAGGTCGAAGAGGTTGCTGCCTGTGTTCTCAAGGATTTTGATGGATTCCTGTCCCACATTCAGGTCTTTCATCCATTTGGAGTCTACTTTTGTGTGTGGTATAGGGAAATGGTCCAGTTTCATTCTTCTGCATATGGCTGTCGAATTTTCCCAGCACCATTTGTTGAAGAGACTGTCTTTTTCCCATTGGACATTCCTTCCTGCTTTGTTGAAGTTTAGTTGACCATGGAGTTGAGGGTCTATTTCTGGGCTCTCTATTCTGTTCCATTGATGTATGTGTCTGTTTTTGTGCCAGTACCATACTGTCTTGATGATGACAGCTTTGTAATAGAGCTTGAAGTATGGAATTGTGATGCCACCAACTCTGGCTTTCTTTTGCAACATTCCTCTGGCTACTCAGGGTCTTTTCTGGTTCCGTATAAATTTTAGGATTATTTGTTCCATTTCTTTGAAAAAAATGGATGGGATTTTGATAGGGATTGCTTTAAATGTGTAGATTGCTTTAGGGAGCATAGACATTTTCACAATATTTGTTCTTCCAATCCATGAGCATGGAATGTTTTTCCATTTCTTTGTGTCTTCCTCAATTTCTTTCATGAGTACTTTATAGTTTTCTGAGTACAGATTATTTGCCTCTTTGGTTAGGTTTATTCCTAGGCATTTTATCAATTTGGATGCAATTGTAAATGGGATTGACTCCTTAATTTCTCTTTCTTCTGTCTTGTTGTTTGTAGAGAAATGCAACTGATTTCTGTGCATTGGTTTTATATCCTGACACTTTAGTGAATTCCTGTACAAGTTCTAGCAGTTTTGGAGTGGAACCTTTTGGGTTTTCCACATAAAGTATTACATCATCTGCAAAGAGTGAGAGCTTGACTTCTTCTTTGCTGATTCACATGCCTTTAAATTCTTTTTATTGTCTGATTACTGAAGCTAGGACTTCTAGTACTGTGTTGAATAGCAGTGGTGATAGTGGACATCTCAGTCGTGTTCCTGACCTTAGCAGAAAAGCTCTCAGTTTTTCCTCATTGAGAATGATATTCACTGTGGGTTTTTCATAGGTGGCTTTGATGATATTGAGATATGTACCCTCTATCCCTACACTTTGAAGAGTTTTGATTAAGAAAGGATGCTGTACTTTGTCAAATGCTTTTTCAGCATCTATTGAGAGTATCATATGGTTCTTGCTCTTTCTTTTATTAATGTATTGTATCTCATTGATTGATTTGCGGATGTTGAACCAACCTTGCAGCCCAGGAACAAATTCCACTTGGTCATGGTGAATAATCCTTTTAATGTACTGTTGGATCCTATTGGCTAGTATTTTGGTGAGAATTTTCGCATCTGTGTTCATCAAGGATATTGGTCTGTAATTCTCTTTTTCGATGGGGTCTTTTTCTGGTTTTGGGATCAAGGTAATGCTGGCCTCATAAAATGAGTTTGGGAGTTTTCCTTCCATTTCTATCTTTTAGAACAGTTTCAGAAGAATAGGAATTAATTCTTCTTTAAATGTTTGGTAGAATTCCCTTGGGAAGCTGTCTGGCCCTGGGCTCTTGTTTGTTGGGAGATTTTTGATGAGTGCTTCAATCTCCTTACTGGTTATGGGTCTGTTCAGGCTTTTTATTTCTTCCTGGTTCAGTTGTGGTTTTTTATATGTCTCTGGGAATGCATCCACTTCTTCCAGATTGTCAAATTTGCTGGCATATAGTTGCTCATTATATGTTCTTATAATTGTATGTATTTCTTTGGTGTTGCTTATGATAGCTCCTCTTTCATTCATGATTTTATTTATTTGGATCCTTTCTCTTTTCTTTTTGATAAGTCTAGCCAGGGGTTTATCAATCTTATTAATTCTTTCAAAGAACTAGCTCCTAGTTTCATTGATTTGTTCTATTGTTCTTTTCGTTTCTATTTCATTGATTTCTGCTCTGATATTTACTATTTCTCTTCTCCTGCTGGGTTTAGGCTTTCTTTGCTGTTCTTTCTCTAGCTCCTTTAGGTGTAGGGTTAGTTTGTGTATTTGAGACCCTTCTTGTTTCTTGAAAAAGGCTTTCCTCTCAAGACTGCCTTTGCTGTGTCCCACAGATTTTGAGCAGTTGTGTTTTCATTATCACTTGTTTCCATGAATTTTTCCAATTCTTCTTTAATTTCCTGGTTGATCCATTCATTCTTTAGTAGGATGCTCTTGAGCCTCCCTGTATTTGAGTTCTTTCCAACTTTCCTCTTGTGATTGAGTTCTGGGTTCAGAGCATTGTGGTCTGACAATATGCAGGGAATGATCCCAATCTTTTGGTACTGGTTGAGACCTGATTTGTGACCCAGGATGTGATCTGTTCTGGAGAATGTTCCATGTGCACCAGAGAAGAATGTGTATTTTGTTGCTTTGGGATGGAATGTTCTGCATATATCTGTGATGTCCATCTAGTCCACTGTGTCATTTAAGGCCTTTATTTCTTTTTTGATCTTTTGCTTGGATGATCTGTCCATTTCAGTGAGGGAGTGTTAAAGTCCCCTACTATTACTGTATTATTGTTGATGCGTTTCTTTGATTTTGTTATTAATTGGTTTATGTAGTTGGCTGCTCCCATATTAGGGGCATAGATATTTAAAATTGTTAGATCTTCTTGTTGGACAGACCCTTTGAGTATGATATGGTGTCCTTCCTCATCTGTTATCATAGTTTTTGGCTTAAAATCTAATTTATCTTATATAAGGGTTGCCACCCCAGCTTTCTTTTGATGTCCATTAGCATGGTAAATTGTTTTCCACCCCCTCACTTTGAATGTGGAGGTGTCTTTGGGTCTAAAATGAGTTTCTTTTAGACAGCATATTGATGGGTTTTGTTTTATTATCCATTCTGATATCCTGTGTCTTTTGATTGGGGCATTTAGGCCATTTACATTCAGGGTAAATATTGAAAGATATGAATTTAGTGCCATTGTATTGCCTGTAAGGTGACCATTACTATATTTTGTCTCTGTTCCTCTCTGGTCTACTACTTTTAGGGTCTCTCTTTGCTTAGAGGACCCCTTTTGATATTTTGTATAGGGCTGGTTTGGTATTCACAAATTCTTTTAATTTTTGTTTGTCCTGGAAGTTTTTTATCTCTCCTTCTATTTTCAGTGACAGCCTCACTGTATATAGTATTCTTGGCTGCATGTTTTTCTCATTTAGTGCTCTGAATATATCATGCCAGTTCTTACTGGCCTGCCAGGTCTCTGTGGGTAAGTCTGCTGTCAATCTAATATTTCTACCATTGTATGTTACAGACTTCTTGTCCTGAGCTGCTTTCAGGATTTTCTCTTTGTCACTAAGACTAGTAAGTTTTACTATTAGATGACAGCATGTATGGACCTATTTTTATTGATTTTGAGAGGGGTTCTCTGTGCCTCCTGGATTTTGATGTTTGTTCCCTTTACCATGTTAGAGAAATTCTCTATTATAATTTGCTCCAATATAGCTTCTGCCCCCCTCTCTCATTCTTCTTTTTCTGGAATCCCAATTATTCTAATATTGTTTTGTCTTATGGTATCACTTTTCTCTTGAATTTTCCCCTCATGTTCCAGTAGTTGGTTTTCTCTCTTTTGCTCAGCTTCTTTATTGCCCATCATTTGGTCTTCTATATCATCAATTCTCTCTTCTGCCACATTTGTCCTAGCAGTAAGAACCTCCATTCTTGATTGCACCTCATTAATACCTTTTTTGATTTTAGCTTGGTTAGATTTTAGTTCTTTTATTTCTCCAGAAAGGGATTTTATTTCTCCAGACAGGGTTTCTCTAATATCTTCCATGCCATTTTTGCGCCCAGCTAGCACCTTGAGAATCGTCATTCTGAACTCTAGATCTGACATATTACCAATGTCTGTTTTGATTAGGTCACTAGCCATTGGTACAGCCTCTTGTTCTTTTTTTTGTGTTGAATTTTTCCACCTTGTCATTTTATCCAGGTAAGAATATATGAATGAGAGAATAAAATACTAAAAGCTTGGCAAAGACCCCAGAAAAATGTATGCTAACCAAATTAGAAGAGACCCCAAACTGGAGGGAGAAGAAGGGGTAAAAAGAAATTTTAAAACTATATATATACATATATATTAGACTGGTGAATAGAACAGAGCCACCCACTTGATTTGGGGTGTATTTTGGTCTCAGAAGAAACGACATCCCAAAATTTTAAAGAAAAAAAAAACTTATATAGATACAAAAATAGGGTAAACATGATGAAGGGATGGAATATGACTGTAAAGGTGAAAATTTAAAAATATTCTAAAAAGGAATTGTTAAGATAAGTTGGTTGGAAAAAGAATTAAAAAAAAAAAAGAGGATAGAATGTGCTCAGGCTGGAGACTAGAACAAAGTCCTGTGCTATATTTAGGGTGTATTTTGATCTATTAGAAGAAATTGTATCCCAAATTTTTTTAGAAAAAAAGAGACCTATACATATACAAAAAATAAGGTTAGATACAATGAGGGATAAAATATGCCTATAATAATGAAGGCTTAAAAAGATTTTTTTAAAGAAAGGTATTGCTAAGATAAACTAGTTTGAAAAATTAAAAAATGAAAGAGGAACAGTTAAACAATTAGAATAAGAAAAAAATTAAAAATATTTAATCTAACTTTGTAAGACTAAAGGATCATGGGGAGAAAGCCATGAGTTCCATACATTGCTTTCCCCTCCTCTGGAATTCTATTGTTCTCCTTGATTGGTGAGCTTGGTCTTGGCTAGATGTTCTTGCTGATCTTCTGGGGGAGGGGCCTGTTGTAATGAATCTCAAGTTTCTTTGCCTGAAGTGGAATTGAACTGCCCTTGCCAGGGGCCAGGCTAAGAAATCTGCAGGAATTTACTCTCGGGAGTTTTTGTTCCTTGAATGCTTTCCATAGAGCCTGGAGGACAGGAATGAAAATGGCCCAGAGGAGCAGAGAGCTCAGAGCCCCACTCCTCAGTATGCCCTCAGAGTAAAGGGATCAATCACTCCTGTCTCCCTGGTCTCTGACCATGCTCTGGGCTCACCTGGCCTGTGACCAAGTGTTTCTGTCTCTGACACAGAGCCCCATTTGGAGTCTCCAAACCCAGCAGATTCCTTCCTCCAAAGGAGGAAGGTGAGTATCCCAGGATCTGCCACTTGTGGGGTCCCTGCTCGAAGAGCAGTGGTCCAACTGTGCCTTGGATCATGGTTTAAGGTAACCCTGATCTGAATGCTCACTCTTTGGCTCCATCTCTGCATACTGGTACCTGGCAGCTCTGCCACACTCAGACACTCCTGATCTTTCTGTGACCCTGTGGGACCTGAGACCACACTGTCCCTGCGAAGGCTCCACCCCCACTTAGCCTCTGGAGTGATGTCCCTCAGTGAGCAAACTTCTATAAGTTCTGATTTTGTGCTCCACAGCTCCACCACTTGCCCAGCCCCTCCCCAGTGGTCTATCTTCCTGTTGCTTCAGATTCACTTCTCTGCACGTCCCACCTTACAGAAAGTGATCGATTTACTGTTCCTAGAATTGCTGCTCTTCTTCTCTTCGATCTTCTGTTGAGTTTGTAGGTGTTCTGAATGGTTTGATAACTATCTAGCTGAACTCCTGTGACCTGATGTCATTTCAGTCTGCTATTTCTCCGCTATCTTGCCTCTCTCCCTCTTCTTTAAATGTGTGATAGAATTCACTCAGGAAACCATCTGGCCCTGAACTTTTGTTTATTGGGAATGTTTTGATTGCTTAATCAATTTCTTTCCTGGTAATTGGTTTGTTCAAATTTTCTATTCTTCAGTTTCAGTTTTGGTACTTTATGTGTTTCTAGAAATTTATCCATTTCTCCTAAATTGGCCAATTTGTTGACATGCAGTTTTTCATAATATTCTCTTATAATTGTTTATATTTCTGTGACATTGGTTGTTACCTCACCTTTCTTATTTGTGATTTCATTTTTTTGAGTCCATTCTCCTTTTTTTGATAAGTCTGCTTAGAAGTTTATCAATTTTATTGATTTCTTTCAAAGAGCCAGCTCTTAGTTTCATTGATCTGTTCTAATACTTTTTGTTTGTTTCTTTCTTTCAATATCATTTATTTCTCCTCTAATCTTTATTATTTCTTTTCTTCTGCTGGTTTTTGGTTTTATTTGTTCTTGTTTGTTTGTTTTTGTTGTTTTTTGTTTTGTTTTGTTTTATTTGTTCTTTTTCTAGCTTCTTTAGATGTAAGGTTAGGTTGTTTATTTGAGAGTTTTCTTCCTTCTTGAGATAGGTCTGTATTGCTCTAAACTTACCTTTTAGAATCACTTTTGATGCTTCCCAAAGGTAGTGGACCATTGTGTTTTCTTTTTAATTTGTTTCCATGTATTTTTTAAATTTCTTCTTTTATTTGTAGGTTGACCCAACTCATTGTTTAGTAGGTTATTTGACCTCCATGTATTTGTGGTCTTTCCAAATTTTTTCTTGTGGTGACTTTTAGTCTTATAATGTGGTCAGAAAAGATACATGAGATGACATCAATCTTGAGTTTGTTGAGGATTGCTTTGTGGGCTAGTATGTGATCTATTCTGGAGAATGTTCCATGTGCTCTTGAAAAGAATCTGTATTCAGCTGTTTTAGGATGGAATTTTCTGAATAATGTCTGTTAAATTAATATGTTCCAGTGTGTCATTCAATGTCATTGTTTCCTTGTTGATTTTCAGTTTAGATGATCTGCCCATTGATGTAAATGGGGTGTTAAAGTCCCATACTATTATTGTATTATCAATTATTTTTGTCTATTTTTGTTATTAACTGTTTTGTGCATTTGGATGCTCCTATGTTGGGTGTATAAATTTTTTTATACATCTCTTCTCTCCATGTTTTAGGTGTATGTTGTTATACTCTACATCCTTTTATCTCTCAATTTCCTTGACTGATAGTCATTTTTACTGCTTTTGTGTTTCCTACCTTTATACTGTCACTTTTGGTCTCTTATTTCCACTCAAAGAGCCCTTTAATGTTTCTTGGAGAGCTGTTTTTTGTTTTTTTTTTCTTTCTTCTTCTTCTTTTTTAAATTAAATTCAATTAACCAACATATAGTACATCATTAGTTTTTGGTGTAGTGTTCAGTGATCCATTAGTTGCATACAACACCCAGTGTTCATACATCATATGCCCTCCTTAATGCCCATCACCCAGTTACCCCATGCCCCACCCACCTTCCTTTCCACAACCCTCAGTTTGTTTCCCAGAGTCTAGAATCTCTCATGGTTTCGGTCCCTCTCTGATTTCCTCCCATTAAGTTTTTGCTCCCTTCCTCTATGCTATTTCTCTGTGCTATTTCTTATATTCCACATATGAGTGAAATAAGATAATTGTCTTTCTCATATAGACTTATTTCACTTAATATAATACCTTCCGGTTCCATCCATGTTGTTGTAAGTGGCAGGTATTCATCCATTCTGATGGCTGAGTAATATTCCATTGTATATATGAACCACATCTTCTTTATCCTTTCATCTGATGAAGAGCTGTTTTAGTGGTCATGAACTTCTTTAGTTTTTTTGTTTGTTTGTTTGTTTGTTTGTTTTATCTGGGAAGCTCTTTATCTCTCCTATTCTGAATGATCACCTTGTGGGACAGAGTATTCTTCACTGCAGATTTTTCCCATTCAGTACTTTGAATATATCATGACACTCTCTTCTGGCTTTGAAAATTTCTTCTGAAAAATCCCCTGCTGTCCTTATGGGGGCAGAGGGGTTCCCCTCTATGTAATTGTCTTCTTTTCTCTTGCTGTGTTTTTTTAATTTTCTTTCATTAATTTATTTATTTGTCAAAAAAAGAGAGAGCACAAGCAGGGGGAGCAGCAAGCAGAGGGAGAAGCAGGCTCCTGGCTGAGCAAGGAGCCCAATGCAGGACTCAATCCCAGGACTCTGGGATCATGACCTGAGCCAAAGGCAGACACTTAACCAACTGAACCACCCAGGCGTCCCTAGCTTGCCATTTTTAAATTATTTTTTATCAATACGTTTGGCCATTTTTATTTTGCTATATTAATTTTATGCCTAGGTGTGGATTTGCTTTTGTTGGTGATTCTCTGTGCCTCCTGGACCTGGATATCTCTTTCCTTCCCCAGATTAGGGAACTTTACAGCTATTATTTCTTCAAATAAATTTCTGCGTTTCTTTCTCTTCTTCTTTTGGGACTCCTATAATGTGCATGTTATTACATTTGATGGAGTCACTGAGTTCCCTAAGTCTATTTTAGTTTTGTATAATGCTTTCTTTTTTCTCTCTTTTGTTCAGCTTGATTACTTTCCATTACTCTCTTCTAGGTCATTGATTCATTCCTCTGCTTCTTCCAGCCTGCATTTCGCTCCATCATGCATGTTTCTCCTTTCATTTATTGAGCCCTTTATCTCTCCTATGTTATTCTTTTATCTTTATGTTAAGGGTCTCATTAATGTCTTATCTTGTTTTCTCAAGTCCGGTGAGTATCCTTATGATCATTACTTTAAATTCTCTATCAGGCATGTTATTTATATCTGTTTCACTTACATCTCTGGCCATGGCCTTGTGCTGAGATCTTTCATTTGGATTAAATCCTCTGTCTCTCATTTGTCTAAGTCTCTGTGCCTGCTTCTGTTAGGGAAGGCAGCTACATCTACTGTTTTTGAGGGAAGTGGCCTTATGAAGAAGAGGTCCTGTAGTGCCCTGCTGTGTAGTGTCCCTTCATCCCCAGGGCCTTGCACTTTAGGGAATGGTTCCAAATGTGTGTTGCATGCACTCTGCTGTTGTATCCTGGCTGCTTTAGGCCATTTGCCTGGAGAGGTCCTTCAGGTCCTTCAGGCCATTTGCCTGGAGAGGCTCTCCTTGCCTGTTGTGGTTAGTGTTTGGTCCCTGGCCTGAATACAGCATTTTAACTAGGTGTGCTCTTGTCTGCTTGTGAAATAAGACCTGTTGACATGCCTGCTAGAACTGAGGCCCTGCAAAACTCCTGGTTCTGAAGATACAGTTTTGAAATGGCAAGTCTTCTGGGGGAGCAGGCCTGCTGTGCTGGGAATGGGGCAGGTGTGGCTGGGAAGGGCAGTTCCACTGAAACATGAAGGGGTAGGGCTTGGTGTAAGCAAATTAAGTGGAGAGTATAGATGCTATGTTGCTTCCCACAGGTGGCCCTGAGCTTATTCTGAGGAGAAAAGTTCTTTTGTTCTTGCCAGTTCTTTTGTTCCAGAGTTCTCAATGAATACTGCATATTTGGGACATGCTCCAAGATGAGCAACTACCTTCCACAATGAGTGCCCTAGGTGCTCCTTAGATCACTGTTACCACACTGTATACACAAGGGCTGTTTGCCCTGCCTTCTCTCCAAGAATAGCATCAGTGCCTCTGGACTCTCCCTGAGCCAAACCCACCAACCTTTAAAACTCTAGGCTTTCAGCCCCACTGGTTGCAAGAACTCCAAAACTCAGCTACTCTCACTTTCCAAGCCAATAATTGTGGGGAATTATCTTCCCCATGTACTCCCCTTTGTGTTGGTCTGGCTCTCGCCCTTCACCACCACCATGGTTCCCTCCCCATTGCAGCAGCCATGATCCATTTCTCTCCCAAACCATGTCTCCACACTTCTTATCTTCTTTGATGTGGCTCTTCTCTACCTCTAATTGTGAAGGTTGTTCTGCCAGCCTTTTGGACAATTTCTGGGGGTATTTAGGATCATTTGATAGTTATCTAGTTGCACTGATGGGATAAGGCAAGCCCAGGGTTCTCCTACTTTGCCACCATCTTTCTCCCTTCAATGAAGAGTTATACATTTAATTCTAGTAAGTTAAGACCAGTGTTTTTCTACTCCAGCAATGCTTCCATTGTACTTTTCCTTATCTTGAGTGAAAGGAGAGTGGCTACTGCTATTTGGGGTTCCACTGAAGACAAAAGAATTTAAGTTAGGACTATGTTTAGTTTGTGTAAAGTGTGGTATATTTTTGAAGGTTACCCTTCCCCCATGTAGAGTTCTGCACTCCTAGTTTCCTAGTGCAAGAATGGCTTCTCAGAACCATTTCTACTCCCTACTGTCACAACTCACCCTATTTCATTGCATGACGATGCAGGGCAAGAGTATTTAATATCGTATTATCATGTTTTATAGCGTCTGAGACCAGAAGTCTATGTGTAGTGAGAGGGGAAAAAAAAAAGGTCTAATATCTGTAAAATATATGGAGCTACAAGCTAATCTGTGAAAACATTCTACCATTTATCAAATGAGTCAAATGTACAGGTTGTTTCTCTTTCCTCTCTCTCTGTCTCTGTCTCTCCCTTCATCTCTCTCTCTCTGTATCTCTTTCACTCTGTCTGTCTCTCTCTCCCTTTCTCCCCCTCTAACTATCTCTCTCAATATGTGTGGTGGAATTACTCAACATATAATTGATGAGAGTTCCTGCTTTGTAGGGCACAAACCTGTAACAGTACTAGCAAGAGTGTGGTCTGTAATAAGGAACCAGTAAAATATATAATCTATTTCCTTCCCATCTGGCTAAAGCAAGACTGTGTTGCCTTACAGACTTAGTCTCCTCCCTGCACTTTTTTCTTTAAGATTTTATGTATTTATTTGAAAGAGAGAGAGATTGAGAGAGAGATAACGAGAGAGAGAGAGAGCACAAACAAGGGAGAGAGAAACAAGCAGACTCCCCACTGAGCAGAGAGCCTGATGTGGGACTTGATCACAGAACCCTGGGCTTTCTCTCTTTTTCTTCTTTCTCTTATGGGCTTATGACCTGAGCTGCAAGCAGATGCTTAACTGACTGAACCACACAAGTGCCCCTCCTCTCAGCACTTTTTTTCTCCCTATTTGGGTGGTTCAAGTGACCTGCCAGCCACTCTTGGAAAGCTCAGCAGCCAGTATTCTCAACTACCTTCTGGGTCTCACCTCAATTCATGCAAGAAATTTAGGGAGTCAAACTCTAATTTCATTTCCTAACTATATCATATAATCATTTACTCTAATATTGGCACCCCAAGAATGATGAGGGAAAGGAACACTTGGGATTCAGGATCCAAAATGATATAGGACCAGACAGCCTCTTTCCATTTACCTGACTCTTCCTTCTATGTCAAAGCCTAGAAAGGAAAATTCACACCAATTTTATCAATTTCCTCTTCTTCTCTCTTCCCTGCTTTCACAATTCCATGGGACAATGAAAGTCTGGCTTTTCCCCCTCCCCCATATCTCACCTTCCTTCTACTAAAAACAAAAGCCGTAAATCCTAACTGTCACAGGAGGAAGAAGCATCTTCTCTTTGCTATGCCTGTGTCCTTTTTTACTGCCCCTAAGAATGTTGAATCAAACTGAAACAGTCTAGTAATATTTTTTTTTTCTTTCCATATTGCTGGTTCCTCATGTTCAGTGTTTTGCTAAAGAGAGCAAGGTCTCTACCCTTTCCTTCTCAAGAACTATAAACTTCCTGGCTTGGTTTTGGAGGTGGGAAGTGGAAGAATCAAACATGACTTAAAAGGGAAATTAAAATACATTTGGGGGGCACCTGGGTGGCTCAGTGTGTTAAGCCTCTGCCTTCAGCTTAGGTCATGATCTCAGGGTCCTGGGATGGAGCCCCACATCAGGCTCTCTGCTCAGCAGGGAGCCTGCTTCCCCCTCTTTCTCCACCTGCCTCTCTGCCTACTTGTGATCTCTCTCTCTGTGTCAAATAAATAAAATCTTTAGAATACATTTGGGCTACCATCTGCAAAATACTAATCTTTCAGCAGTTTTTCTTTTTCCCTTACCTTGTTCACAACATTTGCTTTTAGAATGCAATATAGAAGAATGATGTAAACATTCTGAAACACCTCAAAAGTATAGAAAATTGATATTTTTAACTAAAAAAATTAGAAGTTCTGCCTTATCCATTGTCTGTACCCTTGAAACTATGGATGTTAGTTTCCTAGGATAAAAGAACGTTTATGACCAATGTTCCAGAAGTGATACCTACATAAGAATATTGAAACTTTTTTTCCTAATTTTTGAATTTTATTTATTAATTTTATTTATTTATCTATTTATTTATTTAGAGAGTGTGTGACCAGAGGGGAGAGGAAGGGGGAGAGGGAAAGATAGAATCTTAAGCAGGAGCCTAGCACGGAGCCTGACACGAAGCTAAATCTCACAACCGTGAGATCATGACCTGAGCTGAAATCAAGGGTGGGACCCTTAACCAATTGAGCCAGACTGGTGCCCCAGAATATTGAAACTTGTATGGATATGAATAAAAACAATAAGGGGTGAACACTCTGTCATTACTTACAGCATAACTCTCAAATTACACTCTGATTTATTCTATTCTTAATACATATTTAACAAAAATAAGTTTAAATTATGTAGGTTATACCACCAAATGGTAACACAGAATCCAAATTTATCTCATAGAAAGATTCTGTCATTTTTATGCCTAAAAGTAAAAGTATCATAGCATCCTTTGGTTTATCACAATTTTCTGTGGTAGGCTACTCAAGGCTAGCAAGGGTATTCAAGTTTGTCTGCAGAGAACTAGGCTTCTTCTATCATCCTTCTCTTCTGTCCTTAACATATACCATTTCATTCTTTGGTATTAAGAAAGTTGGTGGGCTTGTGATCATGTTTTCATTCTATTGAGGAGGAAGGACAAAGGGGAAAGTCAAAGGCAAAAGTCTTATTTTCAAAAAAATTTTGACATTTTCTTCAGGATGTAAAGTCTGGGTTGTCCTTCTACATTCTGCTGCCAAAATTCTATCTCCTGCCCAGCCTCATAGGGTTGGTCATAGGGAAGTTATAAAGGACATTGGAGTAATTTAATGAGCATTTTGTTTCCCAGCCTTTAGAGTAGAGGAAGGCAGAGAGGTTTTCAGTGAGTCACGCATGAGCCAACAGCCAGCATCGGCCATACTGACATGAGGCTATCTTTTGGCATAATTCCAGATTTAAAGGAGCTTTGGAAATATCATTACCTATCTCCTTTTATAATTATAAATTACATCATAATGATAAAATTTTAGTTATGGTAAATATTTATGATTTTTGGTAATATGTACATTAACTATTGACTATAATTTTATGTACTTTGCAGGATGCAGTATAATTAAACACTAATTCCAATCTGTCATGACAAACCTTCTTCATGACTGAGACAATAATTCTTAGTCAAAATCATAATAAGATGACAATATTTTCAATTATAATAAAAAGCCATGATGTGCAATATTAATTTTTCTGCGGGAAACAAAAGCAATTGATTTTCAATTGAAATTCTGCTTGAATCCCAGTGAAAAAATCCTTTGGTCAGCACATCGAAAAGAATACAAAAAGGAAAAGAATAAGGCAAAACTCATGAATAAGAATAAGTTGATTCAGGGGAACATCACATTTAGCTCTCTTGTTTTCTTTAGGTAAAATTCTTTATCATAGCTGCAGTTTAAGGTATTATAATGGATCTGATTATATACTGTAGAGTATTTTGAGAAGTTTGAGTATAAAAGTCAGATGGCATTATCTTGAGGTTTTGTTAAATACTTTAAAATACAATGTAAACAACTGGTATATGTTGAATACGTGCAGAAATGAATTCACATAAATGAGGAGGATATATGTAATGCATATAAATTCTATGGCAGAAAAAGCCTGAAAGCAAATTGTCATTAGAAAATAAATATCCTAAAATATGATTCATGATGGATGGTTTTGAGAACTTTGACCGACATATGCAGAAATTATTTATTCAGGAAATATTTATAGAGCATCTATACTATGCTAAGACACAGTTGTAGGTGATGAGAATATAGTAGCAAATCAAAGAGACGTTAAGATGTTCGAACCACACTTAAATAGTTAGTTCTGCCTAGAGAGGATGATATCATTATGCAAATTTGGTTTAAGGACCAGTAACTGGGAGCCCTTAGCCACTGTAATCAAGAATGCAAAGACTGGGGTAGTCCTTCTCATTGTTTCAGAGGCTTTACACTCCAGCAGTGGCTACACTAAGGACTTTAGTATGTCAGACAACTAATGGTTTTCTAATTGGCATAGTGCATATCAGAAATGGTTTCATATTAATGAAAAGTAGTGGCTCTGTAATATTATGAAGACTACATTTGGACTCTCGGTAGAAAATCTAACAATATTCAAGTAATATCCATTGGTAAACATGTTTTAGAGATAACTTCCTGCTTTTGAACAATGGAACAGAAGACTCTAACTAATCCTGCCTCTGGGATCCCACAGTTAGCCTCAGGCAGAGTGATGGCTGGTGCCTGAGGGTAATCATAAGTGTAGCAGGAGACTGTTTTTCTGCCTCTTGTACAAAGTATGGTTGGAGTCCCTGAAAAGACAGGACTGAGATGTTTGACATATAAAAATAGCGAGTTTGAATTGTTTTGTGCCTGCTTGCTAATGGTTGTAGATTTACTAACATCTGACATGTAACAGAATTGGTCTGAGGTAACTTTCATTCTAATTTAGCAGTGAAACTGTGGAAGAGAAGGAAGGCTATGGAGGAGGGTAATGCTACCTGTCTGGTAGCTGCTATGATGTACAAATATAAAACTAAAAGAATAAAAGCTTAAAAGTGGTACACGATAAAATCTACTTAAATCAGATTACAATAACAACAACAAAATCCCCTGCCCTATGGCGCTTACATTCTGGTAAAAAAGATGGACAATACATAAATAAATATATCATACATTAAACTACTTAATTGGGTATTTGTAGCCTACCCCTGAGTAAATGATGGCTGAGTCAAGACCTGAATGAAATGGATTGAGGCAAATTAAAAAAAAAAAAAATCAAAGAATACTACCTCAGAGTAAAGTCTTGTCAGGTATCCTCAGGATTTGGGAGCCCGTCTTCCTAAAGTATATGCAAAGCAAGGTTGTTGGAATTCAGTGTCTACTCATCATGCAAGATGGGGGCGGGGGATAGTCCTACGTGCTAAAGAACAGTTTTATCATCTAATAATGTGGCCTGGGGAAAGACAGTGACTATTTTGTCATTTATGATATATAAACTAAGGTTGGAATAGGAAATAGCTAATGTCTCTTTTGATTCCAAAATTTAAATGATTGTTATTCTATTTCTAGTACCACCTGACGTTCCAGGCTTTGATATAAATGAAAGTCAAAGCCAATATTTTTTATAAAAGCTTTATTGAGATATAATTCACACAACTCATATGATTTACCCATTTATGGAAGCACAATTCAGTCATTTCTAGTATATTTACAGTCGTAGAACTATCACTGCAATCAGTTTTAGAGCATTTTCATCACTCCCAAAAGAAACTCTGTACCCATTAGCAGTCTTTCTTCACCCCCCCCAGCCAAATACCTCTACTTCCAGTGCAGGGAAATTACCAATCAACTTTCTATCTCCATGGATTTGCTTATTCTGGACATTTACTAGAAATTGAATCATGTGATCTTTGTGACCAGCTTCTTTCACTTAGCATAATGTTTTCAGGGTTCATCCATGTTGTAATATTTACTAGTAATTCATTTCATGTATTCCCATGTAATATTCTATTGAGTGGATATATAACATATTTTATTTAATCCATTCATCAACTGGTTGACATTTGACTTGTTTTTCACTCTTGCCTATTATAAATCAGATGCTTCTGTGCGCATTTGTGTACATGTTTTTGTGTGGACCTATTTTAGTTTCCCAAGATATATACCTAAGAGTGGACTTTTTGGGTCATATGACAACTCTATGTTTAACCTTTTGGGGAACTGCCAGACTATTTTCCAAAGCTGCTATAACATTTTACATTCTACAAGAAGCGTATGAGAGTTCCAATTTTCTACAAGGTAAACATTTAAAGGTAAGCTTTTCAAATTCAAAAGGTAGTCTCAGGGGTAGGATAGCAGTTCATAGCTGCCCCCTCTGCCCCCCACGAATCCCTTATTAGACTGTGACACTCTGAGAGGATCCATGCAGTTTTATCACCTGTTATAACTACTAAATAACACATTTATTTTGCCTCTCATTCTTTTAGATTTATATTTCACTCTCTGCTGTTACTGAAAATAATGACCTTTCTCAGGTATGACAGACTGAACAGTGGCCCTCAAATATAACCAATTAATGGTTGGGATCTTTGTCACCTTGTGCAGCAAAATGGACTTTGCCAATGCAATTAAGTAGGGATCTTGACATGGTGAAATCATACTAGATTGGCCTGGTGGGCTTTAAGTGAAATCCCAAATTGAGAGGCAAGGGGAGATTTGACACAAATTAAGCAATGTGACCACTAAAGGAAGAAACTATTCCACTGGTTTTGGAGATAAAAGAAGGGGCCATGGGCCAAGGAATGTGGCTCTAGAAGCCTTCTTTCTTAGAGCCTCTGGAGGGAGTACAGCATTGCCTACACCTTGATTTTGACCCAATGAAACTGATTTAGACTGTTGACCTCCAGAATTGTAAGAGAATAAACATGTATTATTTTAAGCCATCAAATTTGTGGTTTCTTGTTATAGCAGTCATAGGAAATTAACACATCAGGTAATACATTTGCATTTTAATATTCTTGGAGGAGCTACATTGCCTTACTTCACATGAATAATTCTGATGACAATATCATATATGCAAGAGACAATTGAAGGAGATATTTGGGAGCAAATAAGCATTTTATATCCCATAAAATTATACATTCTATATGTCGCCTTATTCTTAAATCTGTGTAATTGCGAAAGTATGCAAAAGTCTTTAGCCATTGTATAAATAGTGGTTAGGAGTCCAGGTAACAAAATCTATTTTCTTTTTTTTTTTTTAAGATTTTATTTATTTATTTGACAGAAAGAGATCACAAGTAGGCAGAGAGGCAGGCAGAGAGAGAGGAGGAAACAGCCTCCCTGCTAAGCAGAAAGCCTGATGCAGGGCTCGATCCCAGGACCCTGCAACCATGACCTGAACCGAAGGCAGAGGCTTTAACCCACTGAGCCACCCAGGCGCCCCACAAAATCTATTTTCTATCAATTCACTGTGTAGGCATGAATTCATATTTATCCTTAATTTTCTTTTCTTTACAAAAAAAATCTATAATCATTAAGGGTACACCCTTGAGCTTTCTGTGACTCCAGTGGAAGGAAGTAGAACCAAATGGTTTACAGACTCAGGCTTTGGTATCAGTCAGTCATAAATGGTGCTGAAAAATACAATGCATGTATATCAGAGTTTATTATGTGAGGACTGAAGGAGGTTAAGTTTTATAGAGTACTTAGTACAGATCCTATGCCTAGTCAACTTTCAAAAGTGGCCTTTAATTGTTTTTGAGTATTATTAGTGAAGTTATCAGTGAATGAGAGATACATATTGATGAAGAGCTCAGATTCTGAAATCAGACACTTTAGATCTGGGTCCCAGCTCAGACAAATATTAGGTATATGACCATGGATAAGTCATTTATCATCTCTGTGTCTGTTTCCTTCTTTCTAAAATGGTTTTAATAATAGAACCAACTCATAGAGGTGTTGTAACTATTGCATGAATTCATGAAGGGAAGTTTGAAGAGCCATGCCAAGCCCCTGGAAACTCAGTCAATTTGAATATTATTTATGGAAGAATTGCTTTAAATCCACTACCTTATCACATCGGAGGGTCTTTTCAGTCTGTATGTGTTTGTAAGTGGGTAGAGGAAATAGATGTCATGTCCCTGTAAATGCCTTCCGCCCTGTCACGACTCTGCTTCACACCAGCTGTGCTGCCTCTGTCTCTCGAACCAGTCGGGCCCTACCGACCACTTGTGTATACGTTTGTTTCATTGTTTCTACATTTGGTAAAGGAGTCTTATTTTCCTAAAGAAACTCTGTTTATAGAATCCCGCTCCCCATTCAGGTCAGGAGTGAAGAGGGAGCCAAGCACCCTGCCCAAGCTTGCCAGAATGAAGGCCATGAGGGAACAAACTCAGTAATACCTGAATTTGATGTACAAATTATCTTCAAAAATATCCAGCCTAATTCATGTAATTTGATTCCCACAAAACATTTATTCGGATAACTTTTCTGAAGCGGCACATTTCAGTGTATCCTATGTACAGGGCACTTTAGATTATATCATATTTACTCATGACCACATTCCCTCAGAAAGATGTTACCAACCCCACTCTGCATTTGAGGAAACGAAGTCTAAGATAACTTAAGAACACAGTCAAGACACAGAGAGGAGAGAGAATCAGTATTTAAAGTAAATGCCTGGGGCACCTGGCTCAGTGGGTTAAGCCTCAGCCTTCAGCTCAGGTCATGATCTCAGGGTCCTGGGATCGAGTCCCACATCGGGCTCTCTGCTCTGCAGGGAGCCTGCTTCCTCCTCTCTCTCTCTCTCTGCCTGCCTCTCTGCCCACTTGTGATCTCTCCCTGTCAAATAAATAAAATCTAAAATAATAATAATAATAATAAATGCCTACATGGTCTCCGAAAAACAGATGACTGTGCCAATATTCTTTTAATCATTTTCCAAACGTTGAACATTGTAGGTTGTTTCTAATATCTTGCTATTAAAAATAATGCCACAATGAATATATCTGTGCATTAATCTTTGTCAATTTTTATTGCCTCTAGACAGAATAGTAGGAAGTAGCACACTGGGTCAAAGTGTATGTAATATTTTTAAGATTTTTTTTTAATACATGAGATGAGATTGCTTCCCAAAAGGTTGTTCCAGCATGAGGAAGAGTGCCTGATTCATGCACTTTCACCACCACCATCATCCTTTAATCTTTGCAAATTTGATAGGCAGTCTGTTCTCTCCGTTCTAATTATGTATAATTTCCAAATGGATGCTACTGCATAGATAAACACAGCCAATGGCAACAAGTGAATGAATCGAAGCATCTATATCTTGAACACAGGAAAATTAAAGTGGCAGTCATTTTACGCTTGCTTTTGTTGGAATGACAAGACTAGAAGGAAATTCAAAATGTCCCTGAATTTATATATTTTTTTAACTTTTAAACCAGACTACATTGTCCATACATAAAAGTACACAAATCATAACTGTACTACTTGATTAAGCACTGAAATAAATAATGTCTATGTAACCATTATCTATACTGAAATATATTAGAGACCTCATGCCTTGAGAAGCCTCCTCATGCCTGCTCGCAGGGCTGTCCCCACAGATAACCTCTATTCTGACTTGCATCACCTGTATCGCTAGTTCTGTTGCCCTTTTTGCATTTTACACAGTGGAATTATTTAGTATATGACCTTTTTAGGTCTTTAGATCTTATGGTATATGATTTTTTGCCTGGAGTATTTTGCCCCATATGATGCATTTGAGATTTATCCCTGTTGTGTCTAACACTGACTTTTTTTTCATTGCTGCACAATATCCCATTTTAAGACTGTAATACTATTTACTTATTACTGTGGATGGTTATCTGAGTTGTTTGTAGTTTAGAGTTATTATGAAGATGTTGCTCTTTATTTAGCATTGTGCTCGTACTACACATTTTCTGTGTGCATTTCTCCTGTATATGTAACTGGGAGTGGAACTGAGGAGATAATTATAGTTAGTTTTGTTAGGTACTATCAAATGGTTTTCCAAGGAGATTGTACCAGTTAATGCCCCCACAGCAATGTTTGAGAGTTCCAATTGCTCCTTGTTCTCACCAACACTTGGCATGGTCAGCTATTTCTTATAGTGATGAGTAGTATCTCATTGCTGGTTTTCAATTTGCTTTTCTCCGATGATTAGGAATGTGTGACACCTCTTTGCATATTTAAAGGCCATTTGGATTTCCTCTTTTGTGAAGAGCTTGTTCAGGTCATTTATTTTCTTTAAAGGGATCATCTATTTTTGTCTTGTTGGATATTTTGAATTTAAAATATTTCAAATGAAGCTTCTCTTTAGACATAAATATTACAAATATCATCTCTCTGAAGCATGGCTTTGCATAGTGTCTTTTGATAAATAAATTTTAATGAAAATTTTTGTGGGACACCTGGGTGGCTCAGTGGGTTAAAGCCTCTGCCTTTGGCTCAGGTCATGATCCCATGGTCCTGGGATGGAGCCCCACAAAGGGATCTCTGCTCAGCAGGGAGCCTGCTTCCCACCCACTCCCGCTCCCCCACCCTGCCTGTCTCTCTGCCTACTTGTGATCTCTGTCTGTCAAATAAATAAATAAAATCTTTAAAAAGAGAGAGAGAAAATTTATAGCAAATGGAGAGATATTGCTACCATGTGGTGGAACTTAATAAAAATTTATTTAAGACACTCTCTGTCTCATTCATCAGTATCCCCCTTTTTTTTTGGTAGCCTGTTAACCCCATTTGTGCCCATGAATTCCTAAAATTTGTCATATAATTTTTTTTTGCTCTCATATTCCCATCCTTAAATATCATTGATCTTCAGGAATCTATTTTGCTTGTGAATAGAATACATTATTTGTGACAGGAAAAGAGTAATTAATATTTCAAATCCTCAAAGCATTGCTTGCTGAGGTGGGTAATAGGAATGATGCAATTTGCAAAACTTGGGAGGCTGAGAAATAAGTGAATTCTGCTGAAGAAGAAACTAGTGAAATAAGAAGACCTGTGAGAAGATTCCAGGAGTTGAGAGGAGGGAGTAGCCCTGGAGGCTGGAGAGACCTGTGTGGAAAGAGAGCTAGCAAGGGGGAAGGAAATAGTAGGTACTTATGAATATTCTAAAATTCTGGTATGTGGTTGCAATGAATTTCCATTTTCAGTAAAATCTACATTGCAAATTGCTGCTTTCTAGAATTGTGTCCACTTTGAGGTGGGGTGTACAAAAATTTCTTAGGATGATTCAGGATAGGCACAAGAGAATGAGATGCTGATCACTGGGGCTCCATTACACATGGATTACTTGCAGCTCTAATTTACATCCGCACAGTGTGATTGATGCTATGTTTTCAGTTGTGTTTGCAGTCAACAATAGAAAAAGTGATTTGCACAAAAGCTTTTTATCTTGATGAAGTCCCAATAGTTCATTTTTGCTTTCCTTTCCCTTGAGTTTGGAGACATGTCTAGAAAAAAGTTGCTGTGGCTGAAGTCACAGATGTTGCTACCTGTATTCTCCTCCAGGATTTTGATGGATTCCTGTCTTACATTTAGGTGTTTTCTCCATTTTGAGTTTATTTTTGTGTATGATGTAAGAAAATGGCACAGTTTCATTCTTCTGCATGTGGCTATCCAGTTTTTCCAACACCATTTGTTAAAGAGACTGTCTTTTTTCCATTGGGTACTTTTTCCTGCTTTGTTGAAGTTTATTTGTCCACAGAGTTGAGGGTCCATTTCTGGGTTCTCTATTCTGTTCCATCGATCTGTGTGTCTGTTTTTGTGCCGGTACCATACTGTCTTGATGATTACAGCTTTGTAATAGAGCTTGAAGTCTGGTATTGTGATTCCACCTGCTTTGGTTTTCTATTTCAACATTCTTTTGGCTCTTCAGCATCTTTTCTGGTTCCATACAAGTTTTAGGATTATTTGTTCCAGCTCTGTGAAAAAGTTGATGGTATTTTGATAAGGATTGCATTGAATGTATAGATCACTCTAGGTAGCATAGAAATTTTAATAATATTTATTCTTCTAATCAATGACATCGAATGTTTTTCCATTTCTTTGCATCTTTCTCAAATTCTTTCATGAGTGTTCTATACTTTTCAGAGTACAGATACTTGTCCCTTTGCCTCTATGGTTAGGTTTATTCCTAGGTATCTTACAGCTTTTGGTGCAATTGTAAATGGGATCAACTCCTTAATTTCTCTTTATTCTGTCTCATTGTTACTGTATAGAAATGCAATTGATTTCTGTGCATTGATTTTTATATCCTGCCACATTGCTGAATTCTATATGAGTTTTAGCAATTTAGGGGTGGAGTTTTTTGGGTTTTCCACATGGAATATCACGTAACAGCAAAGGAAACAGTTAACAAAACCAAAAGACAACAGATAGAATGGGAAAAGATGTTTGCAAATGTCTCATCAGATAAAGGGCTAGTATCCAAAATCTATAAAGAACTTATCAAACTCAACTCCCAAAGAACAAATAATCTAAACAAGAAATGGGCAGAAGATATGAACAGACATTTCTCCAAAGAAGACATACAAATGGTGAACAGACACATGAAAAAATCCTCAATATCACTTGGCATCAGGGAACTACAAATCAAAACCATAATCAGATACCATATACAGCAGTCAGAACGGCTAAAATTAACAAGTCAGAAAATGACAGATTTTGGCAGAGATGCAGAGAAAGGGGAACCCTCTTATGCTGTTGGTGAGAATGCAAGCTGGTGCAATCACTCTGGAAAACAGTACAGAGGTTCCTCAAAAAGTTGAAAATAGAGCTACGCTATGGCCCAGCAATCGCACTACTAAGTGTTTATTCCAAAGATACAAATGTAGTGATCCAAAGGAGCATCTGCACCCCCAAAGTTTATAGCAGCAATGTTCACAATAGCCAAACTATGCAAAGACCTGAATGTCCATTGACAAATGAATGGATAAAGATGTATACATATGTACAATCGACTATTACTCAACCATCAAAAGAAATGAAATCTTGCCATTTGCAACAATGTGGATGGAAATAGAGGGTATTATGCTAAGTGAAATAAGTCAATCAGAGAAAGACAATTACCAAATGATTTCACTCATGTTTGAATTTTAAGAAACACAACAGAAGAATATATGGGAATGGGAGTGAAAAATAAAACAAGTGGGGCGCCTGGGTGGCTCAGTGGGTTAAAGCCTCCGCCTTCAGTTCGGGTCATGATCCCAGGGTCCTGGGTTTGAGCCCCGCATGGGGCTCTCTGCTCAGCAGGGAGCCTGCTTCCTCCTCTCTCTCTGCCTACCTCTCTGCCTACTTGTGATCTCTGTCAGTCAAATAAATAAATAAAATCTTTAAAAAAAATAAAACAAGATATAAACAGAAAGGGAGACAAACCATAAGAGACTCTAAATCATAAGAAGAAATTGAGGGTTGCTTACAGGAGATGGATGGGAGGATGGGGTAACTGGTGATGGATATTAAGGAGGGCATGTGATATAATGAGCCCTGGGTATTATATAAGACTGATGAATGACAGAACTCTATCTCTGAAACTAACAATATGCTATATGTTAATTAACTGAATTTCAGTAAAAAAAGTTTTTAATAAGTTTTAAAGAAAAAGCGATTTGTAGTGCTATAGCAACATATTTATTACAACAAATACAATTATATCATATTGCCAACCACTACAGCTCTCTAAATTGTGGACATGTGAGAATTATACCAGAATATATCTGAACTGGGCTTTTCTTTGAAAATTAGCCTCTTTTTTTGCTACATTACTTTTACATGGTTAATCAAATTAAAATTGGTAATATAGATGGTCAATCACCATCTTGTTTCTATAAAGTAGGCTTTGTCTTATTTGACATATTTCGGCCATGTCCTTGTTTTTGCCTCTCAATTATATAATTCGGGGGGAAATGTGGTTTTATTGAGTCCAGCAATAGAGAGTAATAGCAAGAATGAATAGTAAAACAATAATTGTGTGCTTTTATATTAACATTTCTTTCTGAAACGAATGAAAGCTGCACCCTCAGAGGGTATTATTATGTTTAAAAACTGTTTTATTATGGTATACCACTAATCTTTCCTATTCCAGTTGGTTCTATAATGTTTTCTCATCTATAGTATTAGAAGTTGATATAATTCACTGAACTACTATCCTTAACAGACAACTCCTGCCTTCTTTCCTACAAAAGAAAGACTGTAACATAAAATTTCCATCAAAAGAATTTTAAGACTTCTACAACTTTGCATGCATGTAAAATTCATGTAACACGTGCATTCATGAAGGCGCCTCACACTGCTAAAACTATTACTTATGAGAACTGATCTAATGCGGAGGAATGCCAATGCCCCTGCAAGTGGAAAAGGGATTAGATGATTTCTACAGGGAACCTGAATGTCAAAACTGGAGCCTGATGGTATACTTTGTTTAGACTTTCAACAGAGATTTTCAAAGTCATGAACTGTAGATGTTGCTAATTCCAACATTTTGTAAAGTGACAGAGAACTCATTTTGTGTGGAATCTTCTAAGAAAAAAAATAATTTTTGTCTTTGTCTGACTGTCAAGGGCTGATTAGGTAGCACAGAAACTGAATACTAAAAGACTCCCTTTTTAAATTAAGGAATTCATGTCTACAAGGTTCCAGAACAAAAAAGACTTCTACTTTTGCCAGTGGGATGAAATGATTTTTTTCTAATTGACTACACATGAATTCAGGCAAGTTGTTCAACGGACATGTAGGAAATATTCACTGTTTCCTTTGTGTAGTATGGACCTAGAATTTCAGGAAAGTTCTGTAGTCTGTATTGTGCCTCTACATGTCTTCTACGTGCCTATGAGCAAAGACCACCAAAAATTCCCAGTAGCCAGTGGTATTTCCCATTGGAAAAGTTACTCTCTGTGGGTTTTAACACTCAAGGAGGGTGGCCTAAAATTTTTTTTGCTTCTTTTATTAGCCTGGAGAGAATGTTAATGATTAGGTGCCAATTCTCTTTGTGCTTTTTTCTCCTCAATTACCTTACAAATTGGTGTCTAAATAAAGCAGGCTTATTACTAATACTATTTCTGTGCACTTTACTGAATCTTGGAAAATGTGTCATACAAGAGCAATGTGCAGTGTCCCCAGCCCTGCTGAATGTTTTTCCTGCCATCTGCTTTATGATTCTTCACTCTGCTTCTCCTACCTGGCTCTAATGATCAAGCAAACAGAGAAGGTAGCAGTGATCTCAGCGGTTTTTCTTTCATCCAGCAGGTATCCTCTTGCTTATAAGTTTTGTTTTCTTGAGACCAAATGTCACACACACACACCAAATGAACACAAGTTACTGGAAAGCAGCATGTTGTGGTGTGAAGACAGAGGCCTTTGGAGCCGAGGGTCTTCAGTTTGAATTGTGGGTTTTTTGCTTATTCAGGAGTGTGGACTTAGACAAGGCCACATATCTCTGTTATTCGGTTTCCCTAATATAAGTGATTATAATACCCAATAAGAAGTGCTGTGTAGGGGCACCTGGGTGGCTCAGTGGGTTAAGCCTCTGCCTTCAGCTCTGGTCATGATCTCAGGGTGCTGGGATCGAGCTCCACATCGGTCTCTCTGCTCAGCCGGGAGCCTGCTTCCCCCCGCCCTGCCTCTGCCTACCTGTGATCTCTCTCTGTCAAATAAATAAATAAAATCTTAAAAAAAAAAAAAAAAAGAAGTGCTGTGTAATTAGATATAGGAAAGCTATAATGTTCTTAGAACATAGCACGCATGATTTAAAGGATAGCCGGAAGTAAAAATTTAAAATCTACATTTTTTCTCTGTAGGCAGCTTGGAATAGAATTGGAGATACATACATACACACACACTCACAAAATCAGTATTACAATACAGAATATGACTTGGTCAAATGATTGAACAGGATAATCATTATTAGAGAATTTTAGAAGCCTGAAGTGAAAGATTCGGTGACATTCGTGAGCTAGTGGCTTTTTCTGAGCCAAAAGCACCATGGTGGGATCACTGTTTCAGGCAGGTGCTCTTGGCATTACTTGATACAAGACACCAGAAGTGGCGATGGGAGGTTAGAAAGCTACTGCAAACATTTAACAGCGTGTTAAAGCCTGGAATTGTACAGACAGATAATTCTGTTCACATTGGAATTAAAAGCATTTAAGGACCGAGGGGAGGAAGCTGCACAAATAGGTAATTTGCTCACCAAATGTTAAACAGAGATAAGCATAATTTCTTCCACATTTAGACTGGTAGCATCATTGATTTGAAATGAATTAAATAGCATTGAGCTACTTATTAATCCAGAGAAGACTGATTGGGGTTATGAAGAAGTATCTTTACAAATTATTTCCTTAGCAACTTCACACCCTGATGCTAGTGTGGAGTTTAATAAAAAACAAGGCCAAAGAAGCTGTGCCAACTGAAGCATGTAGCTTAGCTACAGAGCTGAGGGAGAGCACCCGGGGCTTTATCTAGACCATTTCACAGGGATATGTAATAGCCAGAGAGAGCACCTCAGAATCTGCTCTCTCCCAAGTTCCTGGCCCTCCCTTCATTCCCGTAGCCACCGACATAGAGAAAAGACAAGAATTCTAATGTCCAATAGGATAATAGTAGTAACTATATTATTCTGTTTGCTTAGCACATTATAGTTGTCAAAGTATAATCCATATGTTTTTGGTAGTTTTTATTGGTCATCTTCCCTAAATTTCTAAATATATTCTTAAAATGTGTTTCAATTTTTTCAGGAGTTGCATAATATTTACATTGTTGAAATCTGTGATCTAAATTTTTAAAAAGCTTTAAAAAAAACCCCTAATTTTCAGATCACTTTAGTGATACTAGATGAATAGAAATATAAGAAGTTTGGCCAGAATATTTATGTCTCTTGGTAAGGAAGGGAAATAGAAGCGTGGAGAATCTAGATTTTGTTTAAGGAACCAAAATGAAGTGTTTGAGATAGAGTCTTGAAGATTCTGGGCAATAGAAAAACAGTAACATTTTCCGCTATATACCAGTCCAATCTTCTTGGATGTATCAGCTTAATATGGATATGGTTATGTGAGTCTAGAGAAAGAGAATGGAGTTTCCAGAACTCTAAACTCAGATATGGAGAATAGCAAGTATTCTCTTTATATTAAAAGTGACTCTTACCACACACTGTGCTCAAGGACAAGTGCCTAAGTCGGCAAACACGTATTTCTCATCCTCAACTCTAATAAATATGAGCTGTGCAATTCACAGTCTATCTACCATTGTTCCTGACAAGGAAATGAATATTTTTTAAAAGTATGTGCCCTGAGTGGATGATTCAGCTCTTCAACTGTGGGAAATCAGTGGTGAAGCATAATAAGCCAAAAGCAAATGAATTAGGAGAGATTTTACTCTGTGTGTGTGTGTGTGTGTGTGTGTGTGTGTGTGTGTGTACGTGTGAAAGAGAGAGAAAAGCATCCAGTATAGACAGAAAGTTCAGGTAAAAAAAATTGAAGGCAGATGTTTTTAAATGTGGTAAAAGACTGTGTATTTCAAAACAATGATTCTGAGGATTCAGCTAATACTGTGTTTTCCAAGAATTTAAACATCTATTTGGGGAGGGCACAGAAATAAATGACTAGGGACTAATCATGCTATCTCTGTCTTTTACTCTGTTCAAATACATTGTGAGCATAAATTGAATCTAAGTCCCTGTGAGAAGGTATCCAAGGATATTTTAATATGGCAATATCATAATAACAATATGTAAAGTAATTTAAGATGAGAATTCCTTGTATTGCGTATGCTGGACAAGATCATAGCTGAAGGTGGAAATTTCAAAGTAGTGGTTTATCAACACATTTTCCCATGCTTAATGCAAGAGTTAATAGTTAAACTGTATCAAAAAATTTAAAAAATTGTGGACAAATATAAAGCAATGGTGTTATGTGACACCATAACAGCAAGCATAATCCAAGGTTTTCCTGAGCAAACCAAGAAATATCATAATTCTGGTGAGAAGTAAAATCAGGTAATATGGTTTTCTTTTTTTTTTTTTAAGATTTTTATTTATTTATTTGACAGACAGGGATCACAAGTAGGCAGAGAGGCAGGCAGAGAGAGAGAGAGAGGAGGAAGCAGGCTCCCCGCTTAGCAGAGAGCCCGATGCGGGGCTCGATCCCAGGACCCTGGGATCATGACCTGAGCCCAAGGCAGAGGCTTTAACCCACTGAGCCACCCAGGCGCCCCAGGTAATATGGTTTTAAGAAAGTCAAGGAAGAGAGAGTTCTCATAACAAAGTTTGTTGACATTGCCTACCATTTCTCAAGCACAGAGATAAAGCCTGTCAAGTACTCTTTTGGTTTAACAACATGGAGCTCAAAGTTGACTTAATTAGAGAATAATGGTGTGGGTGTGGAATGAGTGGGGACTAAGGAAATGGAGAGATTACAAGTGAGTATGTCAAGAAGAATGGTTGAAAATAGAAAGAGATCTAGAGTAATAATTAGTAGAGTGGATGGGTCCTAGGAGGGATTCAAAAGATGGACGAGACTTGAGTAAGTTTATATATTTGTAATGATAAGGAGTCAAGAGAAGGGGAGAGGTTGATGACAAAGAAAGAAAGATCAACAGAACGAAACACGGAAAGAACTCTAAAGACAGGTATATATTTGAAACCAACTTAAATAAATTTTGAATACTCTATAAAAAGTTCATTTGTGCTTGTATGAAGTAAACCTAAAGTGAATTAGAACCAGTGGAGATAACAAAAATACACATTTTTAAGAGGGGTACCTAGGTGGCTCAGTTGGTTAAGCATCTGACTTGATTTTAACTCAGGTCATGGTCTCCGACTCTTTAGATCAAGCCCCCTCCACACAGGGCGTGAAGCCTGCTTAAGATTCTCTCCTGGTGCCAACCAGCCCCCCATCCTTTCTTTCTCTCTCTCTCACCAAAACAAACAAACAAACAAAAAAAAACACTTAAGAAAACCCATTTTATTTATTTATTTGGCAGACAGAGATCACAAGTAGGCAGAGAGACAGGCAGAGAGAGGGGGAAGCAGGCTCCCTGCTGAGCAGAGAGCCCAATGCAGGACTTGATCCCAGGACCCTGAGATCATGACTTGAGCTGAAGGCAGAGGCTTAACCCACTGAGCCAGCCAGGCACCCCAAAAATACACTTTTAAGAGTGGATAAATGAATAAGTTATGAATACAAGCTTTCAGTAGTTTGAAATGAGCTTCATTATAAAATACATTAAATAAATGAGAAAATATTAAGAAGGTTGATCATAACAGTAATGGGTTTTAAGTTTTATGAAATGCTGTGATAATTAGGTCAGAATTTTCAAGTGGAAATTGAGTGGTCTTCCTTAGAAATGCAAAATATTCATGAAACCTATAACAAGAATGCTATTAAAGTGTTCAGTTAAATATAATTCTGGCTCAAAATAATAAGCTTTCATTTATCATCCTGAATCTCAATAAAATTTGGCTCCAAATGTTTTTAAGGAAACTAAAATTCTTCTAATAGTTTTTACAGTTTCTGGAATGAGAATTTCTGAAACCCTTCTAGGGTATAAAGACAATTTTTTTTAAGAGTTGAAAACCAACGAAACTACTATATAGAGATGTAATTAAAGAATTCATCTATTTAAAAACTTTGGTTCAATTCAGTCATTATTTCACTTCTCACATAACAGTGTAACTCGATAAACGTTTAGTTTATTGCCTACATTTAGCTGTGTCATTCCATCCTTCCATTATTTATGTCACTACTGGAAAGAAATCAATAATCTGTTTGTTTGCTATGCCTGATTAAAAAAAAAGTTTTCTTCCATTATTAAGGTACATGATATAGTGTCTCTTAGTAAAATCCTAAAAATGAGAAGCCCTGTATTCTATTATAGGAATGTGACTTCTCATTGTGTAACAATACAAACACCACTATCTGTTTATATTTCACTGCTGCAAGTAAAATTGAATAAGATAACAACTTTCTATATATTCACAAGAGAACAAATTTCATAGACTTAGCCATCCTATCCTCTATGGTATTTGAAATATACTATGACTATTAATGATATATTCCATTTAATGTTACTTATTATTTTATCTGATATATTCAAATATTTTTTGTTGCTCTTAAGTAAGCTCTGTGACCAACGTGGGGCTCAAACTCATGACTCTGAGATCAAGAATTGTATGTTCCACCAATGGAACCAGCCAGGTGCCCCCACAGATATTTTTAATAAAACAGTATTCATTTTCCATCAGAGTCAGTGAAAAATAATAATTTAACTGATTTTTATGTGTAGTGCTGAAAACATACAATGTGGGTCAGAAATTCATATTGTTCTAATGCAGGGAAAGATGCACGTGACAGACACTGTATGTGAATACATTTTGAGAATAAGAGATAGTTTTCAAAATTAAACATAACTTCAGTTTAACTAAAAAATATTTAATATGTAATTTCAGTTTAATAAATAATTCCAAGGAAAGGTAGAGTGATATAAACTAAAGGAGCATCTTATTTTATTATTTTTTGTCTCCCTCTCTGTCTTTGACCTAAGAGACTCTTAAGTAGAGGTAGAAGAGCTGGGTGGGGAGATGGAGTATCTGGGTGATGGGCTTATTAAGGAGGGCACTTGAGGTTGTGAGCACTGGGTATTATATGCAACTGATGAATCACTAAATTCTACCCCTGAAACTAATACTACATTATATGTGAACTAACTTGAATTTAAATAAAATTTTGAAAAAATGAAATAAAAAATAAAGGAGCATAAATTTTTCTAGTTTTACTTTCTTTTTTATTATAGTGATTAAAGTTCTTTATAAACTGTAAATCCCCATACAGAATATATACAAAAATGTCCTTACTAATATTTTCCTATTCTGGTAATTAGTGATTTTTTTCTCAAAACTTGTGATTATTTTTTTTAAGATTTTATTTATTTATTTATTTGACAAACAGATCACAGATAGGCAGAGAGGCAGGCAGAGAGAGGTGGGGAACCAGGCTCCCTGCTGAGTACAGGGCCCGATGTGGGGGCTCAATCCCAGGACCCTGGGATCATGACCTGAGCCGAAGGCAGAGGCTTTAACCTACTGAGCCACTCAGGCGCCCCTCAAAACTTGTGATATTAAGACAGTATATATACAAGGTGGGTTTTATGAAACTGTGAAATTTTATTTTCATTTGCCATAAAGTTTGATAAGATATAACCATACGTCCTGGCCCCAAACCATTTTGAATTGAAGTAGCATATTTTACATATTGATTGTTTAATCAACAAAATTATTAATTAACTAATTTGATATTTTAATTATTCTTACTATGGACTAGGTGTTATATCAAATATGAATCGTAGTTCATCACTTCTTAAGTCAAATCAATTTAATTTCATTTTAAAAATCCTAATTACAGGGGGGTGCCTGGGTGGCTCAGTGGGTTAAAGCCTCTGCCTTCGGCTCAGGTCATGATCCCAGGGTCCTGGGATCGAGCCCCGCATCGGGCTCTCTGCTCCGCAGGGAGCCTGCTTCCTCCCCTCTCTCTCTCTGCCTGTCTCTCTGC